>NC_136491.1:34968661-35018661 GCF_053919585.1 Euprymna scolopes
CACGCCCATGAAACATTGTAGAACATTTACAAATCTTCTAATTACTTGGAAACATCTGTCAACGCTATTATACATTTTAAATATTTTAAATATTTTACATTTTGAATATTTAAAAAAAAATTTTTTGAAGGGGATGATTTACAGAAATTCCGCAACGCGTTAAAACTGTTTCAAAACATTGTATATATATATATATATATATATATATATATATATATATATATATATATATATATATATATATATATATATATATATATGTCTCGTGATGAGGGGTTCGAATCGTTCGACTGGTATTAATCGTGACACGCTGCACTGAAGATTCCCGAAAGGATGAAACACTAGTGTCTGTAGGTATTTAATTATTATAGTAGAAAATAATTATGACAGCCCCTTTAAGAAATTCGTTTCTTATTGTTGAGCACTCTCAGTTGAATTAAAGTCGTTCAATTTAGCTCTTATGCGTAGATCATCGTATAACGATAAGATTACTGTCTGACTGACGTAAATGAACATTAAAAAAAATTAAGATGTTTAAATTCAACGCTATTTCAAGCGGTTAATGGTAGCCGAATGGATTAGGTCTCCGCTAATCGAGACAGAGATGTCTCGTGATGCGGGGGTCGAATCGTTCGACTGCTATTAATCGTGACACCCTGCACTGACGATTCCCGAAAGGATGAAACACTAGTGTCTGTACGTATTTAATTATTATAGTAGAAAAAATTATATATATATATATATATATATATACAGAGATAGCTAGAGCATGTATAAGCTACATACAACATCTAAATGAATTGCTCTGAGGATTATTACGGTTTTCAAAGGATTAACCATTTTAAGATTCATCTGCACTACTTAAATGCTAGGTTTATTTATGGTGTCTTTTATTAAAAAAAACACCTAATATTTTGCTGATGAGAAGACTTTGTTTTCAAAAACAATATGCTAAAATTATTGTCCTTGACTCAATATCCGTCGCAATAAAAACCACATCGTTTCCGAAACGATCGTACATGTTATTGGATTTGTTATGCTGCTTTTTATGAAACGGATTTTTAATTTTTAATTTTAATTTTAAATTATGAATTATCAATTACCTTACCATATATATATATATATATATATATATATATATATATATATATATATATATATATATATAAAATGGGTAAAGAGATTCCAACGAGAGAAAATGCATATTTAAATGTCTTAAAATTATTACAATTATTTAAATAATTAAATTTTCAGTATTAACTTCAACAGTGCTCAATACGCAGGTGGAACACTGTAGTAAGTTATGAAAATATACATGGAAATTTAGCTACACAGAATATTCCCTGTTTCATTCTCTAGTGAATTCGTCAACCTACTAAATTATCACGTTAATGAAACGCTAGATATCAAACATATTCTCACTGGCTGCGAGTTTCTCTAAGCTACTCCTGGAAGCACACTAAAGTATTGAAGAATGCTGCGAAAGCAACGGAAATTTGTAGCGTGTCTGCTAATACAGCTCAAAATATAACCATTATAGTAATTAATTTTGCTAAATAAGGAAATAATTCCAAATCTTTATGTAAAAATAAGCAGATATCGTCATTGTTTGAGGTTGGCACGTTGCATGTGACTTAGAAATTGAAACAAGATAAACATATAAGCGTCTGCATATTGTCATTTGGTCCGTTAATTAAAAAGAAAGTTTTTTTCTCTTTTAATTAACAGTTCCATTTGAGGAAAATTTTGGCTGTGAACATCGGCGTAAATTGGAAAGCTATGAAGATCTACGAGAAGAATATATCATAAATGACTGGAAAACCATTGTATTTCCTATCGAAGTCGGATGCTGAGGTTTTATTGCGAACTCATCCTCCACGTTCTTTAATAATTTCGGGTTTTTCCCCGTCATACAAAAAAATACATACAAAAAAGATACAAGACAAGGCTCTATCTGGATCATCGTTGATAGTGCAATCCCACAGATTGGCAACGATCCAATAACATCTGTTGCTATCGTAGAATACTGCTGAGGGTTCTGCGCTTATAATGATGATGCTTCGGCCCCGAAACCATACCTGAACTCAGAGTCATCATCTGATGAATGCTTTTTGGGGAGTAATGCTGCTGTAAAAGCAACAGTTATTTTATTAATAAAATTTAAAATTGTTTAATAGTTGACAAGAAGGTTCTTGCGGAATTTTTAACTTTAATTTCAAAGGATATATTTTCAAATACGTTTTCATTATAATAACTTTACTTTATATATTATATTTACAATGAAAACGTATTTCGCGCTATCTAATCGTTTAAATTACAATCGTTTTAAAACAATTACATCTTTTTTTCTAAACGTTGAATACAATTTCTTACTTCAATTTAAGGTAGACCCAAAAGCTGCAAAGACATCCCGCGATAAGCGTCTTTACTTAACGAATACGTTAGACGAGGTCTTTAAACATTTAACCAATACGCACGAAGCCGTTGCTCGTAACAGGAACCGATTTAATCAAACATCATTTTATTGATTAGAACAGTCTGTTCAAATGCATTAGTGAGGGGACGGATACGCGGACAAGCCGTAGAGAGGAACGCCTCAAAATGGTTCGCATTCACTCCTGGACAACCGATATTATCTGGAGGACGATATAATATACCCCCCCCCACCAAAAAAAAGAACATGGTTATATACAAATCTACGAGTGAATAAACAAAGAAATGAAAGTAAATACCCCAAGAAAAAAACGATAAACCCGATTCTGTACAAGTTTACGAAAATAACAAAGAATAAGAAGGTCTTGAAATGGCCCGTCTTAAATCTCCTTGTACAGAATTAGCAGTAACCAAAATGAGAAATAGAGAGCTTACCTCGGATACGTCTGTTTTGGGTTGAGCGGGAGAGAAAGTTCCAAGATGGCATCCATGGGCTTTTATTAGCGTTTACCCAATGTAATTATCGTTGAATCACGTCTGCTCTCGCGCGATTATGCAAATACGTCGTTCCCAGCTGCTATAAAGGCAGGACACTGGAAAGGAGAGAGAGAGAGAGCGTTATGCAGATTGTGTGTAGGTGATTCTGGCGAGTAGATTGTGCATGTTACGACCCTAGTGTCTGCGAGAAGCGAGTTTTTGTTCCGTCTGTTTTTAGTTGTATTTTTTTTTATTTGTTTTGCCTACTGCATTTTTTGTTTCACTCCTGATAACCGACATTATTTGGAAGACGAAATAGATTTACTACACAGGTAAAAATAGCTGAAAAACATTATATAAAAGCTTACAAGGTTTCTGTAAAAACACACTATATTCTGTTGTTCGATTGATTCATGGCGAGTTTTTGCTGCTGCTGCTGCTGCTCTGGGAATAGTTTTGTCCTCCGATCATTATGCCCATATACTATTTTTATAAGTTACTGAGTTTTATTTTTCTGGTGATTAGCGGAAAATCTTAAAGATTGACATAGTTATCTGAATATTATTGCGCTACGAAACAAGTGCTCTAAAGAATTGAACATTTTACCATGCTGTAAGGAATAAACATTTAAATTTTAAATATAAACTTTTTTGTCATTTATTTGTATATAATTATTTACTATAATAATTATTAAATACCTACAGACACTAGTGTTTCATCCTTTTAGGAATCATCAGTGCAAATTGTCACGATTAACACCGGTCGATAGATTCGAATCCGACAGCAGACGCCATATCTGGCTTTATTAGCAAGGACCTAATAAATTCGGCCACCGTTAACCGCGAAAAATACTATTTTCGCATTTATTTTTTAAATGTTATTTAACATCTGTCAGAGTTATCTAATCATTATATGATGATCTGCGCATAAGAGCTAAATTGATCGACTTTTTATTTTAACTTCAAGTGCTCAACGATTAGAAACGGGTTTCGTAAGGAGGCTGACATAATTATTTACTAAAATGATTATTAAATATCTACAGACACTAGTGTTTAATCCTTTCAGGAATCATCAGTGCAGGGTGTCAATAGATTGGAACCCGGCAATAGATTGGAACCCGGCAATAGAAGCCATATCTGGCTTCCTTAGCAAGGACCTAAAGCTTTTTTTTAATGGTGAAAACTATATACCTTTTATATTTTAGTTTTACTCCTTCGTGGAAAAGAATGTCAGTAAGGCATTTAATTTCATATAGTCACCGAATCAACTTGCTTTCTCGAACACACAACAGTCATTAATTTTTTTAGCAATTTAGAACCAATCAAATATAACTGCAGCAAAAAGAGTAATAAAAAAATAGAGTTGGGTGTACGCTCATTATTAAAATAATTAAATAAAAATTGATGATTTATAGCGAAATGTATCATGCATTTTTAACGTATTGTAGTAATCTGTTTGAGATCTGTTTGCAATAATGTTTTTAATTATAATAATGATTCCAAATATAAAAATAAAAAATACAAATATATAAAAATTATAAAAAAAAGCAGCTCAATATTTGTTTATTTTTCGTTATTCATATTGAGTCGACTCATCGGAAGTTAAAATGTTATCCTTCGAAGTGACACTGTTCCAGTATCGTACAGTTCTTTCAGACTGCGAGGGCCATAACAGTACTATGGCAAAGTTCTACAAGCTTATTTCAACAATGCGAGTAGGCACAGCAAATCTGCAAATTACCAGTCCAATTCTTCGCAAATTCACTAAAATCTTTGCTTGTCAATGCGCTGTCGTTGTCAGTCAGTATCTCTTTCGGCGGACCTAACTCAAGATGAAACATTCTCCAACAAACAGATATCAACGGTCACATCTGGTCGCAATATTGCAAACCTAGAAGGACAACAGTCGATAATAATTAGAAAATTCTCACTACTGTAGTGAGTTATGTTCATCGCCAACATGCTTCAGTTATTATTCATGCAAAGATCTCCCTATTCCCAGCGAACAAGTGCCGGATCTATTAATCTATAGGTTACACAAGCTTTCACAAATGATTTCGCAAGTCCCGGATAAACCGACCTTTAAATACGCACGTCCGGATGTCTATTTTCATTTTGATGTCAGCTATCTGGTCCTTGTCGTCTTTCTACCACTGCGCAACCCTTGAGCACTTGGTCGTTTCCTTCGTTGTCCAAATCTATCAACCTACGTTGAACTCTGATGAGACAATCTGCTCGGTTCTGATAGGATTTCACGAGTTTATAATCAATAAGCATTCGTATTATTTGGATTCATCAGACTACTGTTCTCATCTTGAGTGTGATTTTCTACAACGTTTTGGTCGATGAAACCTCCGGCCTTCTTCAGGTGTATCTTGTCGAACTTGGGAATGTTTCTGTCGAACTCGGGAATTTGGACGGAATTTTGAGCGGAACCCTTTATTTACTTCACGGGGGTAGTATGCTCATATTCCCTAAGCCATGACTAGATAGAGGTCCTAAGTAATTTGCAATTGTATTTTTAGTTGCCTACACGGAAGATTTAATTTTCAACCTTCAGGAGAATATCACTTTTTATAATTGATTTTTCCCAGGAGTCTAACCACTGTTCCACGGCTCCATTCCCAAGTTTGACAGGATACATCTGATGAAGTTCGGAGGTTACATCTACCGAACTGTTGTGAAAATCACATTCAAGATGAGAACAGTAGTCCGATGAATCCAAATAAAACGAATAACTAATCCTCATCTCAAAAATTCATAATGTCAATACACATTCTCTGCAAGCGACCGCAAAGTTATTAACCGTCGCCTGAGTAGGATCTCTCCAACTGCGCTCGTGTTTACACGTAGCTTCCCAGTTAAAGTATTGGAAATCCATCGGTGCACGCACACCGAATCAGTAGCCAAGTATAATATTGTAACCTTCCACGCAAGGGCCGAATTAACTCCTTGGAGTGCATCGTCGAGCTCAGCTAGATTAATGTGCTGATCATAATTAGTTGGACGTAGCCAACACGCATCCTCAATGAGAGTCCCATATGCTTCCAATGGCACTCCCGTAGCTATGCAGCTCACATCCACCTAGACTTTAATTTCTTTCATATCGATACACCGGTTGTCGGCAAGGAGATTTGCGTCTTGTACTCTGCCCAGATTCTCTACAAATATGTAACAGTGAGGCGGTTTTCGATCCTATCATTTCAGCCATTTGTTAATCAAGCGCTTGATATTGCAATTTCTACCCTAAGCCAATCGCACATAGAAAGTGACCTACAAGTTTTCTACAAAGAGAAAATACATTCCGACAGGTTAATTCATTAAGGATTTCCTGGATTTAATATCCTCGTTTCAATCGGAAAGTCATTTTTTATCTCGGGCCTGCAAGCCAAGAGCTCTGGTATCATGTTCCAGTAGAAGCGAATCCTTGGAAACTAACCCATGGTCCAAAATATGTAGTTACAAGCGAAAATCAGAAACAGTGTGTCATCAATGAAAATGTTAGCATATACTGATGTGACAGTTTTGAACGATGCGTCGATAACGGACTTCATAATAACTGATGCAACACTCAGCTCAACTCCCAAAGGTGTAAGACAGAAGCGCCGGCCACTAAAAATCACCGTTGGGCACATCCATGGTATCTTGTCGACACGGGTTAAGAGATATGCATTGTGCAGATCCAGATATGACACATTGCCTCCTTATTGCCGCCACTCTCTCTTTTCTTCGTGTACACGAAGATTAATGTCTTGAGTATAATTAGTTGCGATCTAATAGACTGCATCATGGAGGCGTGCAAACGACTACCAATAATTGCGTTTTCGAGCTTTTAGCAGGATATTCAATCCTCGACGTCTGAGTGAAATTTCAAAAGCCTTCCACGCTATTACTCGTAAGTTGTGACGCAGATGTTACACGTACATAAGAGGACAAGCAACTTACAGTGCATAAGTTCTCAAATGCTTTCGAAGCTTTCGGTCTGACCATTAATCTTAGAAAAATGTATAACATTATATTGTCATACAAGAAATTCAAGGAACAAGTACTTTTGTACACATTAACAGTGGAAGCATCAGCAGAACCGTTCAATTCGCGATATTCAAGTACAAGACGCATTTCTGTTTCTGTTCCTGTACAAGCACTTTTAAAGCGATTAGGCCTTTCGGTGCACCAAGTTCTTCTGAATATGACAACAGTGTCTAATTCCGCTTCAACTATGGGCTCGTTCTCATAGGCATCTCCGGCATAAGAATATACCGCACATTCTTGCACACTGTTAGTAATTTCGCCGCGAATGCCATCATTCGAGCACTTCCATGATGCAGTCTATTCTTATTGTTGCGATCATACGTCACGATAAAATTGGTAGTGTTAATCGAGATGGCAGCGTATATGTTTGAGCCCAGGAAACGTGCTTCATCTGATATCATCAGATATACGCCACCAAGTTCCATGATCGCATCAATCATTAACAGTATGTCGAAGACAAACAGCTGTGTATCAGCAACTAAAGTCTTGATCTTGATAGCCGGATCTTGACCAACCTCCATCATTATTCTGCCGCATCCTTGGCAAACCAACGTCCTTTCCTCAAACCCCAGGACTTCTGCGGACTTTCGCTTCCAAAGGAAAAACTAAGGAAATATTAACCAGCGTATGGGACCACTCGGAATCAATCAACTCCGTGCACTCTTGTCAATCTACATGTGTTTTTTGGTGGGGGGGAGGTTCTCAATCTTTAATTGCTCAGGAAGGAGATTAGCGGTAATATCTCTTCTCCTTCGGCTTTTCTTTGGCACTGCTATATGTCGCTGAAACCGCGTATCTTACGACTAACCTTGCGCACTTGACCATCCGTTTTCTCTTGATGATTCAATAAACAGTCTTTCGCCATTTGGTTGGAACCAGCGCACCTGCATCACACACATTTTCCAGTATCATTGCATACTTGTGATTCTGAAGGCGCCCGTCTGGCGGAGGCGACGGCGAATTCTGCAGAGTATTCGTTGTCAGCCATTACAGCTCGCGTTCGGGTCAACAGTTGTTCCATACTCATTGTTTTCATCCTGGAAAGCACGTAGAAAATGTTTGACATGTTGCGGTAGTCCAGAGACAAGTGCGCATGTAAACTTAACATTCAGACAATGATCCTCCAACTACGCGAGCCAGGTGTCGCAGCTCAGCAAAAAATTCGTCTAGCGTTTCATCTACGCGCAGTTGTCGAGTAACGAACTGGTCATATGCATTAAATACTCCTTAAAAAAAATTGCCTGCATATAACCAAAACTCTTATCTCGCAATCTGAATGGCAGTACGCTTTCAACATTCTTCAAACTGCAAAGCTTACACAAACGTTGTAGATATTCAATTAATTCGAGAATGGGAATATTTTGCTTCCGCAATCAGCTGGACATCAAAAAATATCCCTTTATCGCCGGCTGAAATGTCTACTAGTTTAGAAATGAATTTCAATAATTTATCTTTTCTGCCCACGGTTTTTTCTGATCACGTTTAACAGTGTCGTGCGTGTCCGTCTCCGTAGCACACCTTATTCCCACTCGATGTACTGTTCTATCCAAGCCCCATTTTATGCGTCTGATATAGTTTCATTTGTATATAAATGGCGAGAGTGTGTTACTGATGCGTGAACATTAAGTATAAAAGCAACTGCTAGGCGCCACTTTTTTTTTCTTATCAAGCGACGGAACATTAAAAAGCACACGCACACAAGCGTAAGTTACGATTTTTCCTACAAAGATACTGCTAGTGTATCTTAATCCGTGCATCATCTCTGAAAGCCAGACTGGGTTTAGAAATGGCCGTAAGACATTTGACATTTCTCTGCTCGCCAATTCATCGAAAAATGCAAGGAGCAACAGTTATTGTTATACGAAGATTTTGTTTAATTGACTAAGGTTTTCGACACGATCAATCGTGATGAACTCTAAATAGTTATCTGCAAGCTTTGATGTCTTGCCCGTTTTGTGGAAATGTTGAAGTTGAATCAGCACATGACGGCCCCAGTAAACATAAACGGCAATGTGCCTGAATTAATATACAATACACAATGTTGTCAAACAGGATGGTACATCAGCACTCTCGTTTTTTTTATTTACTTTGCTACAATATTTGGTTATGCTTTAAAAAGCAGTGATGTTGAACTGTCTTTGCGTTTTCGAAGTTTGGGCAGGCCATTCAATCTTCAAAGTTTGGGGGAAATTTCTAACACCTTCACCGCTATCATTCGTGGCTTGTTGCGTGTAGCTGACGCAGATATTGTTGCACATATAAGAGAAGACATGCACCTTGCTTGAGAAAAATCGTTTTTATGTATTCACATCCAACTAGTGTGTTATATGTTGAACCATTTATTCTGGTTAACGAGACGATATTACAAGTTACTTTAAATATAATGATAATTTGCTGAGCAGTGATCGAACACTAGATGCTGAAATTACTAACAGGATAGCTAAGGGCAATTCTGTTTTTGTAGTTTTGAAAACCATGTTTAGCCGAAAAAATGAATCAGTGGGAAGACAAAGATCAGTGTGAATGAGCCATGTGGGTATATATCGAAGGCATCTTAAAGATTTTCATCAAAATTGCATTCGTAACATACTGAAGATTGGTTGGAATACCTTTGCTATTGAGCCATAGCGTAGAAATAAGGAGCATCAAAATAAAATGCGTTGGGCTGTGTACTTAGTGAGGATGTGAGATGCTTGGATACCGAGATAACTGCTTTATGGCGTTTTTTTCTGGCGTTTGTGACATATTCAGAGATACAAATACAGAGAATGTGCCAAAGATACCATTATTCAAAGACGTCCAACCTTTGAATGTCAGCTATTCATAGAAGCCAAATTTCCCACGTGTAGAGAAGGAATTGGTACAAGACCAGTGATAGCATAAAATCAACTCTTCCACTCAAAAATCTTACATCTCACCACAAATTTGCACTTGTGCAATCCAGCAAGAGGCAAGCTCAAGTATTTAAGTGCCATGTAGAGTGTTTTTGCACTAGCGCAGTGGAGAGAATGATGTATAAGTACCAGCCTGTACCGATTAAGTGATGCCAGTCACAGTATTTTATGATGCAGATCAAGAATCAACCTCTTCAGCCACCCAAGGAATCATCATTGTGAAAAATATAGACACTTATGAAAAAAAAAAACAAAAAAAACAAGTGACTTTTCAAATGTATTTCTTCCTGTTTCACAAAATCTAACTAGAGCTCAATGGCTGACTCAACGAGTTGCATTTTTTTCTTTTCTGTATCAGAAAGAGAACGCGATGTACACATACAAAAAGGGTTTAGAATGCAGTAAGGTATAACCTGAAACGTATGGCATCGATATAAATTAATATTTTTTGTAACAATTTTGGTAAGATGAATCTGTCTTTGTACAGTAACAGTAGGATGCAATCGCACATAGAAAAAACTCTTCTAGTATCATTTGCGATTTTCTGTGCTGTAGTCATGTTCGAACCTGTGAGGAAATCAGCGCAAAGAAGATGTCTTTTGGCTTATTTTTGATAAAGACAGTAGGGGGTTCTCCATTGATTGAATTCAGCTTTTGATAGGGTGCCATTTTAAGTCGTTCATGCCGTCAATAAATTTCCACTAATGAGCCGAACAGTACATTTATTTCTTTGTTGAATACTTATTGTATATTATTTTCGACTTCGAATCTGTTTGTTTTTTTTGTTTGTTTTTTTTTAGTTCGAATCGATTTATGAATTTTCCAAGACCGGATGAAAAAAACTCGGGGCAACTTTCTTGTTAATTCTGACTTTAGTTTTTCCTTTTCTGACGTAATATTTTTCGACTTTTTTGATATACTAGCGCGGGTACCCGGCGTTGCCAAGGTGTTTAGAGGTGTGCTTTTGGGTAAATCAAAATAAAAAAATGTTGCCCGGGTGTTTGTGTCGGAGAGGGGAGTTAAAAATGTTTTGGTAGGTAAGTAGGAAGGATCGAACCCGAAACCTTGAGGCGAAGTTGGAAAATAAAGTGTGAAAACAAAAAGTGCGATATTAATCGGTGGGCCAGCAAGAAGTAGTAACGGAAAGATGTTTGAATTTATTTAAGTATTAAAAATTGGCAGGTGCCCGTACTTGATGACTTAATGAGGTCAACTTTCACTGCGGAGCAGTATTTTATTTATTGCAAGGCAGTTTTTGTTTTATTATACGAAAAAGCCAAATCCACACGCGACGATCGAAAAATGTGGAATATTTAGCTTTTCAAAGTCGGGCAAATTAAATAGATAGGCGACCCCCGTTGTTAAATCGTGGATATTATCATTTAGGCATGATATAAAAAAGTTTTAAGAAGGAGCGACCCCACCAAGAAGACCAAGGAAAAAAACCTTTTACGGGCATACACCAAAACGCACACACACACAAACACAAACATTTTCGCTTTTATATATCTAGACGTATTTATAAGTGAAACCTTACAAATAGAATTGTTCCATAAAATCTATTCCAAAAAATTTATTGCGTTTCATAACACGAAGTCTTTTAATTTCTTTGTCATACAATTTAATGTAAGATTACTCAAAAATTAATTTTACAAATATATATTCCAATCCAGGCACAATTATTCCTGTTTTTCATGGTAGGCGTATTTTGTTTCCTCCATGTATTTTAAATTTATGATCGATAAGTCTGACCAAGAATCTTTATGAAAATCCACGTTGTTTTTAATATTTTTCCGTATATTTTTCTCATCTTTTTTATATGTTCTGGTGTGTCGTACCGTGGTTACCAAGAGTAAAGATGACCTATGTATATGATAGCGTGACGTCATTATCAGATCCACTTGTATGGATATGGTCTAGGCTATCAGCAGCAGTTTCCCCTAGTTTTCAGTTTGCTAACATGGTGTATTCTTGCGTTGTTACACATTACCGGAGAAATTATCCAAAAGGCCCCAAAGTACATACATTTTTTTTTCCTAAATTTTCTCAATTTGGATACGTACCATCAAAAGGGACATTTTTTATTCCAACCAAATATAGTAAAATAAGTAATGTTATTTGTTAATAATTAAACGTGTATTTAATTAGAAATGTATTCAAGTACTTTCATAACGTTTGATAACATTGTTAATATAAATTAAAGTACTTTCATAACGTTTGATAACATTGTTAATATAAATTAAAGAAACAATACTATTCATTGCTAATACAGCAAATATTATGTTGATATTTTTAACTGTTTATTTTCTCATAAGGCTAAAAAGTCTATCAGGGAGATTGAAAATTTAATTTAATTTTGTTTTAGTTTTTAAAATTATAAACAAATAATTTTTATATGAGAATAATTATCAAAATGTGTTTTTAATAATAAATAAAACCTTTCATTGAGCATTTGCGAATTATTTTGAAGTTCTATATTTTTTTCTAAAGTCGGTTTAAAAATTATTCACCACGCGGCTATTAATGAAATTAGCAGTGGCTGAGCTTTATATATTAAATTGATTGTTTCTTTTTAGAAATATAAACAAATCATTTTTACATTAGAATATTTGTCAAAAATATTGTTTCTTAAATTTATTTACTTGCCTCCCCACGAGGGCACAGTTAGACACAAGGTCGGTTTTTAATGTGGAAAAATCTAGCTCCCCAAAAGGGTCATTCTGGATAGGAACAAAAATAAAATAAAAAGTGTGTCAGTCATGAAGGATTTCTCCTCCACTGACCGAGGACAGAACAAATGAAGTGTAGCATCAGAACAGATACTACACTGTGATTATTATTGGAAATGTTTGTTTACTATCTTTTCTTATATTTAAACAATAGTTTACATTATGGTATGAATGTTTTCTTTAATTATGTTTTTAGGAATGTGAACATCATTTTCGGTCTAAGGATGTAATAAAGGAGAAGTCAAGATTCGATGATAAAACGTTGTGAAATAAACACGCAGGATGAGAACATAATCTATTGAGTTCCAAAAAATAACATTCAACCCATGTTATTTTTCTCTAAATTAAATTAAAAAAATATTTCTGCACTAGTAACTTTTGTTTGTTTGTATTTAAATTATTTGTTTTATTTCAATTTTTTGTATTTTATCGTTTGTTTTCATTCTTAAAATTATTTATCGCTTGTTTTCACTTTTAAAATTATTCATAGTTGGTGTTTAATATGTTATTTAATTCTTTGTTTCCTAAATTCATAATTTTCTTTTATCAGTATTAAATTGTGTATTGCTATAAACTATATAATTTTACATAGATAATATTTATATTTTATATTGAATAACGTTCAGTTTCAGTATTAATCGAACTGTGTTCCTTTTTCTTTTTAAAAATGTTTTCTTGCTCTTTTTCGAATGACCCTGATATAGTACTGACAGTCTGATAAATCTTACCGACATTGCCTGCTGGCATTTTTTTTTTGTTAACAGACCTTCTTCTTACTATCGTTGGCCGTGGTCGTGCCAAACTTCATGCCGAGTATCCCACTTAAAATTATCCTGGGAAATGTAATAGAGAGGAGTAACATTCTTTTATTGTTTAACGTACTTCTAGCGTTATAAAAGGTGGTAGAAGTATTCCGTTGACATCTATGCATTTTTAGATACATTTAACATTTTCAATTACTGCTTGTAGATCTTTTTTGGTGATTCTGCTGATAGAATTGGTAATGTTCTACTTTAGTGGGTCTAGGTTGTGAGGATAATTTGCATATATTTTTTTGTTTTAAGGTCACACAAAGATAAAAAAATCACAGCATGGCTAGCCCAGGGAACGTTTGTTTACTTTTTGATTTTCCATAAACCTGTTACATATCTGTTACATATAGCGCATCCTTGTTAGAAAAAGAATTGCATTTTGTCTTGTGGTGTCAGTTGGTCGATGAGAGGAAGATGAGAGAGATCAGACTACTTTTAATCTGGAAAAATAATTGATTAGAGAAAGATTAGATAGGGCTACTTTTAAGCGGGTCATCATACGAGTATATATATATATATATATGATAGGTTATGAAAAGGAAGGGCTGTAAAGAGATAGCTTTGAATTTGGGGGTGTCAAAACGAAAGCAAAATATGATGAAAGTAAAAATAAAATAAATAAACCCCATAATTTATTATACCATACCTGTTCACCCTGAAACACTTATCAGAATATTCTGTGAATCTATATTAAAAAAAAACTTGTTACACTTTGCGACATATTTCCATTCTATGGAGGTCAGGCGCGAACGTATACCCCATAATTTTATTATACCATATTTCTTCAAACTTAAACATAATTATCAAAGTATACTTACACAGATAGATATGAAAAGTCTTTATTAAAGTGTGTGCCTATTTCCATTCTATGGAGGCCAGGTGCGAACGCAGACCCCACACTTTTATTATACCATTCCTATTTAAGTTCAAACATACTTATCAACGTATTATTATATACATCTATATCAAAAAGACTTGTAAACTTTTTTTTTTAATTTTTAAATTTTTTTCCATACTTTGTGGACCCGGCGCGTACGCAGACCCCACAATTTTAATGAATCATCGTTATGCCAGATCAAACATACCCATTCCTGTGTTTCGATACATCTTCTCTAATTATATGTGATCAGTTCTCTATAATAGTCAACCATAGAGGAGCCTATTCGTGACCAGACACACAAAAACGTTCGGCTTTATATTATAGAAGATATATATTCTGAGTATCATCTGCTACGGATTGAATAATCATTATCCAGAAAACTCAAACTTCTAACTGAATTACTCATACTGTCTTATCCATTGCGTCACGGGTCTCAAAAGTGTTGTTTTTTTTACTGTCATTTTGACAGTTGGCCTTGTGAACCTGTGGGGTAACGGATGATGTACTAAATTAAATGACTCGTAAATAACACTCTTCTGGAAGTTGAAGGTCCATTTTTCACTGCTGCTGATATTATGAATATTATTCAGAAGTAATTCAAACTTCAACCCAGTTATGACCAACGCGACGGAGGGCGGTATGAGGTCTCCGTGAGGTGAATAAAATCATTAGCTCGAAACTACGTATATATTTCCAAATTCGACAGAAATATCCCCGCGTTCGACCGAATGGTTACCTCTGAATACATCTGAAGAAGATGGGAGATTATATCGACCACATTGCCGTGAAAATAATGCTGAAGATGAGAACAGTAGTCAGAAAAATCTAAAGGATACAAATTATCAATCCTCATCTAAAAAAAATATCAGAAATTTATGATATAAAGTAGGACAAATAAACCGATCGTTGAAGCCCATCGTAAAGCATGCGTGGGCGCATCTACAATTACATGCGTCCATTCAGTTAACGGGTTTAGCAATTAAAACTTCTTTGGAAAATTAAGATGTTAGAGAAGGAAAGGGTAATCTAAGTAATTTCACAAGATATCTAAATATGCATTCCCATAATGCAGCATTCAAATTTACACCTTCTTTTCATTTCACTTTCTTCTACGCAGAAAACAAAAATCATAGAAGACAATCTGTTACACGGAACAATGATAAATCACATAAAATCCTGTATTATATTCAGCTAGAGTTTTAATATCGAGGTTGACAGGGAAAGTGGTAATTATCAAAAAAAATATCTGTTATGTTCTGGAGCAATTCAAAGCTATGAAATTAACAGAGATAATATTTTCTTAAAATTACACAAAAATATAACACTGATTTATTAACGTTCGAAATCCTATAATTACACGATTGATTCTCACATCAACCCTTCTTGTTCTCTTCTGAAGGATCAACGTCTCTTATTTCTATCGAAATATTAATATCATATACGAGTTGATTTTTCATTGTTCGCCTACGGAAAAAAGATAACAGTTTGAATGCGAATAAAAATGTATTAGATATTTGAATGCAACATACGTTTGTCTTGTTTTTTTTTATTTAACAGTTTTCTGTGAGATAGCTCAGTGCAATTAAAGGTTGATGTAATATCTTAGCGGTGGACGCATCTTGAAAGAAAGTTTACATATTAACTGTAAAGAGTTTTAAGCATTAACTAGACTACCCGTGACCTGTTGGGTCAGTATGTTATATTAGCTATGGACTTCATGTGTCAGCGTGAAACTTGTGACGTAAAGAAAATAGTTTGTTTTTTTTATATAACAGAAACATTTCCATGAAAGTATATTAAAATGAAAAATCACGGACGGATCACTCAAATATGAAAAAAAAATCCTTCCTATTCGTATAAAGTTACCTATTTTTCCGAATAATCGCTCAAAAATCGAAAATTACACATAATTTTCCTACGTATCGAACGCCGACGAAAGTCATTTAGCAGCAAAAACGCACATGAACCTACCGATGATAAACATAAGAATGAAAAACCCATATTGGAATCCTTCAACCAAGTTATAGAAACGTACAATCTAAAAAAAAAATCTATAAAACCTGAAGCAAAAAAATAAAACCTAAATAAATAAAATAAAATAAAACTAATGTTGAAACAGATTAGTAGCTGTGTCAACAAATTCACCGTTCTCACACAACTATTTTGTATCTAGAAATGTAAAAAAAATAAGAAAAGAAGGAATGAAGGAAGGAAAAGGGGTGGATAGAGAATAGTAGCAGCAGCAGTAGTATTAATAGTAGTAGTATTATTATTATTAGTAGTAGTAGTGCTGGCTTTACTACAATTGTTCTTATGTCTGTTAACGGGTTAAAGTTGTTTAATTGTAAGAAAATAACGACAGTATACTTGTAATAAAGAATAGTTGCAAAGCACCCACACTCTTCCCATGTTAAATAATAACTTCAGAATAATAACGTTAATATCTCAGTACACAGGTTAAAATCTGCAAAAGAGACGATTTGTGTTTATTTGTTTACGTTGCTATGCATTAATGTTTACGCGCGCATGCGCAACCGGATGTCGTAAACCGGAAAGTGGGTTACATCACTCGTTACAAGGTCATTTGAGTTTTATAATTATATAGGTTTAATCGAAACCTTATATGAAAGGTATGCATTATAGACTGTGACTAGTATAAGATATAGGCAACGGTAAGTCTTAAAAATGATTAGTACAAATGCTGCCAATTAAATTACAAATTAACGAATGTACATAAATGTTTGTTATAAAATAAAAAAAAGCAAACAAATAAATAGTAACCAAGCAACATATTCATATATTTATATTTTTACAGTGTTATTAAAAGAATGTGTGTGTGCGTGTGTGTGGGAATATGTAACGTTTTTAATATTAAAAAAAAAAATGAACCAAACATTATATGTAGATTCTCGCAAAGAAAATAAAACTTTGCCACGAATTTTTTTTTTTTTTTATGTGAAAGGAAAAAGTTATTTATTTTGTACCATTTAACAAGCAAGCCGCCGATGCGTATTTTCAACATGTCGCAATAGGTTTTCTCATTTTTTCCCTTCCCTGGTCAGATAGCAGTCCTTTATTGTTTGCTACAACGTATTCAAATAATTTTTTCTCGGACTCACAGTTGGCCGACTCGCTTTTGAATGGGTTGGAGGAGAGGAGGAAACTCGCGTGCTTGTCAAGCGCACCTTCCAACTCGTCACTCTTTTTTCATTCAATCTTGATATCTATATATACATGACACTCCAAGATGACTAGGACTGTGGCAAGATAATGTTCTGATCATTGTTTTGACTCTCGAGTATATATCCGACACATTTAGACACATTATTCAATTGCGAAACACATCACTATATCTTAAAACATACAGGATATTAACTGATATATACCCGAGAGTAAAAATTTAAAAAAAAAGACTATTCTCTTGTCATAGCCGTAGTGATGACACGCTCATCGCTAAAATGCTGACGCAACATCAACTCAGCAGGTGAGTCGTCAATATGCGTAGATATTTTAATGGCGGATCCCTCGACTACATTACAAATACTTCTTGGTTTTGTTTGAAAAGTTTAATGCTCCGGTTTGGTAGAGTATTAATGATCTTAAAAAGTACTTGTCTTACAAGTGTGGGTTTCTTTATGTTTATTTTGTATGTCGGGCAGTAAGACAGTCCGTTTATTAATATCGTCTTTTGTTCGAGTGTGAATTCAGAATAATCATTAGCTTTACATTTTCACGGGCATAAAATGAAAATGTGTGCTAGTTTTCAGTCGTCTCTCTTGTTCTAGTGAAAACTTTTCACTTTGTCATTTTTGTAACAAGCAACTTGATCAAAAGTGAATTAAGAGGTTAATTTTATTCTCGAGCATGTTGCTATATCTTGAAGGTCGTTTACAGAAAAGGTGTAAAATAAACTGCACAGGATTTAAAGAACTAACATTTCTAGAAACCCCAAGTACGCCGTGGTGATTGAGTTTTATCCCAACTACTGCTTAGACACTAACGCTCACTTCCAATCGGTCGCCCGTTGGGGAAAGCTGAAATATATGAAATGGCAAAACAGCAGCACGAATAACAAACTCAACAATTACTGCACCCGAATTCCCGTCAATATCGCGGATGAAATGTTGAAAGAAATGAAACAACAAATATGTCCTAAAAATAATTAGATTTAATGCATCAATGATTGGACGATAACTTAAGTTTTAAATTAAATTAATATATATATATATATATATATATATATATATATATATATATATATATATTAATGCCGTAAAAAGAAAGTCCGCACTTGTCATTTTTTCCAAAAGCGCAAATGTAAGCTAAATTGATTGAAGCCGTTTAAACAAACTATCCATCATTTGACACGCCTTCTATTCCTCTATAATTTTACCCGTTCATATGTGACTTTTAATTGAAGTATTCTAGAGTTCACGTCAATTTTTAAAAATTAGCTTCAAATCGAGAAGGCAAAAAGAAACTTCGCATCAAAAAATGGGCTTAACACCCTCTTACAATATCCACCTTTTAGCATCTCTAATCGTACTTGCTGTTGTACCTAGTTTATACTATGTTAGACTAATCCATAACCCCGAGTCTCTCTTAGTGATCGCCAGGAGCCCATTAATCTCCACTTTTCTGGCTTATCTAACCGACAAATCGGCTGCAGATTGAAATGGGATGTGAAAACGGTACGAATGACTATGTAAAAACCACCAAAAATTACGGGAAGTGTTCATCCTGCTCCTAAATCTGGTCGTCCTAGAGTTACTGCTTATAGAGAAAACAATGGCTGGAATAAGATGTAGGAAAAAGGAACAGTTTAAGACAGTTACTATTACATAGTTCTACACTTAAAATATAAATGGATAAATGAACAGAAAAAAAACAAACACATAGTAAACTAACACAACCTACTTATCTCTCTATGAACATAAAGCCGGTATTTTTTCTCGCACTAACATTGACATTAAAGACGGAAATTTTCTATCTTAGATTATTCAAACAAACTTCTTTATATACTAAGTAATGGATATGCGAGCGACTTCACTAATCTTAACTACTTTGCATTTCTTTGAAACAGACACTTGCATAAATTAATCATTATTTTTTCATGTTCTTTTATTGAATGTTTGGTTTAACTTAACACTCTAGCATAAAGCAGTTACTTAGTAAACAGCTAAGTTATCGTTGTGTGGAATTTGAAAATTAATGTATCACGACATCAAAAACGTGTTAACATTGCGCTTAAAGACGACCCTAGTTGTAGTCAGCTGGAATGCATCCAAGAGTAACACAGATCCAAAAGCAGACAATTAAAAAAAAGCGTTATTAATAGAATCTAAGTTTTAGAGATAGAGAGAGGACAGAGAGAAAAGAGAATTAATTCTTGTAGTTGTAGTTAGAGGAGTGTTTTTTCTGAAAAATTGGAGTGCGAGCGGGGACCATAAATTGAAGCTCAGACGAGCACTTGATATGAAGAATAACGATACAGAAGAGATAAGATTGCAATGTCTCTTCTATTAGAAAGAAATTGCAATTCGGTGTGGGGGAAGAAAAGTTTTACACTAATCAGGCTCCGGAGCTGTTTGTGAACTCTGGCATAGAAAGATAAAGTACTCCAAGCAACCCCTACCCATATGGGCAGTACTTCATTTAAAGTCGTACATGATGCTAAAGCAGGTAGTGCGTAACACCGGGAGTGAGACAGCCTCTGGGGCTGTACAAAGACGCAACCATTTTCCAGCAACTTTGCTAATAGAATTGGTATAAATCTTCGATTTCAGGTTAGGATCCTCGGACATCTGCCTATTGTATAAATTTATCAGAGCAAAATAATTTTATAGTTGAAAACACATTTCCAGATATCACATACCTGGGTATCTTGTGTAGTAGACCGTTATGCCAAACGTTACAAATGTCTTTGATATGTCAAGAGCTATTGCTCTTGTGAGAATAACTCCGTCGATAGATTCGCTGATCCAATGTGAAATTACATTTAGTACCTAAGATGTAGATCTCGCAGAGCGGAAACCATATTGCTTGTCACAGTTGTAGATTGTTATTACTTAGGTACTTGCAAATTTCTCTGTTTACGATGAATTCAAGCAACATGCTCATGACGCATATAAGACTAATTGGTGTGTACTGGGATGCAGGAAACCGATCCCTAGAGTTTAAAATAAAATACTAATGAGGTGTTTCGAATGTGTTTGGGAGCAATTACTTTTAAGGCATTGAGTGAACAACTTTGCACGAATGGGTACTAGTTCTGGTTGCAGCTTTGAGTACTTTAACTGGAAAATTGTTAAGACTAGTTGCTTTGGTAGCATCGCGATTCTTGATGAGTGCAGCATCATGAACAGATACGTGAATGTCGCTCAGATTATTTTCAGTCTTTTGAGAAAAGTCCAGATGTACATAGCCTAGGTGGCATAAAATTGAGTTTCTGCAAAGTTCTTGGCAAATGGCTTGGTTTTGTCAGATGCCGACAATATCAACCACGGTTCGTGTATAATAGGAGAAATAAAGGACGCGCATCTGTTCAGAACCATGTCTGTGATTCGCCAAAACTCATGGAAGCATCTGGTGTATTATTTTGGACTTGATGAACTGAGCATATGGTTCTCTCACGTTTTCTAAAATCCTTCTCCAGTGATTGCTGGCAGTTCTAAAGGTGACTTTAGTCTCAGAATATCTATTACTTATTAAAGCAATAACAGTAATGATTTTATGAGCTATAGCGGAAGCACATTCAGGGGTATAAAATGGCTGGCTGTTTTTGTTAGAATTTATATATATATATACATATATACATATATATATATATATATATATATATATATATATATATATAGAGAGAGAGAGAGAGAGAGAGAGGATGTGAACCTATGAAACAAATTCTATTGTTATTTTCGCGGTAAACATAATTGTTAAGTTGCTGCTTGGGGGGTTAAAATTGGATGACGGAAGTTGTCTTAAAATGGTAATTTACAAATGTGCAAAAATACATTTGTACGTTAAAATCGGTTTCATTTTAACATTTTTTTCCTAGTTTTTTAACGTAATAACTAAGGCCGTGAAAATAAATGGTTGGTTCCGATTCTAGCTAATCTCATCTATATTTAATTTTTTAAGTCATTACTGTATATTCCGTGAAATATAATAATCTAAAAGCCATTAGCCCTATAATGATAATTACGAAATCTGAATGAATTTAAATATAATATTCTTGGGTAAAATCTTATAACCAATACGAATTAGCTGTATAAATATTATAAATTCAAAATCAGCAGGAGTTAAAATAAGATTTTAGCGTATTTTACGATTGGGTAACGCAGACGGCTTCATTGTATAGTTGCAATAGTATAAAACACGTGTTGTGTATGTGAATGGATTTAAAATTATGAATCTTCCAATTTGTATAACGTACCTACTAAGTATTTTCAGTCTTACAAGGGGGTAGTTTTATTCTTTGTTTCGTGTTTATTCGAGTATTATTAGTGTGTACTAGTTTTTAGTATGTTAAGATAATTATTCGCTCTGCACTTTTCACGAGTAAAGAGAGAACGTAATTGCATATGTTTATTTTTAATTGTTTTCGTTTCTAATGCAACTTGTTCGCTGTGCCTTTTTCAAGAGACTTACTAAACAAAGGATCCCCCACTTATGAAGGCCCGGAGACCACTCAAGGAAAAGGGTTAATGAGTCAACAGTGGTCAAGGGTAACATGCCATAGTCATCATTAGTAGTGAAAATTTTTTAATTGGATTATTTAAGAGATTAGCTCAGCAAGAATTGGTTCACATTAGACTTGAAGACGACCATATTGTAGTCAGATGGAAAGCAGGAAAAGGGAACATAGTTCCACAGCTGTGCAGATCTGAGAAATAAGCTTTGTTCATGGAATCTACGTTTCGGTTTAGGCACAGATAAAGAGTGGCAGAAATTATTGCTAGTGGTTTCTGCAGGACGAGTGTTTTTCGAGTAAGCCAGGCCAGGAGCGGGCCATAGCTTGGAGCTCCGACTTGTACTTGCCATAAAAATACCGATAATGCAGAAGAAAAAATATTTTTCGGGCTCTATAATCGCATCAATAAATACATCAACTGGTCGTTATTTTCGTCTTTTTTGTCGCGGTCTCGACTTGAGTTTGTTTTAAAACGAAAAATAATCGATTTGTTTTATTTTACTTTAGGGACGTCGATTGTATGTTTTTGCTCACGCATTTATTCAATAAATATAAACAGTATATTATATGTAATAAGGCATCGAATTTAAATAAAAATAAATTACAAAAAAAATATATTTTAGCATATAAATATGTAGTTTATTTCAACGATTATATAAGGCATGTATAATTAAAATCCAATTCAGAGCATATTGCTCAGCGGTTCGCGTGTATTTGGCGTAATGTAGAGATCCATTTTTCACAAACTCTACGAATTAAATTAGGTTGTATTTCAGTAACTAATACTACTATTATTTTGTTGTGTGGGTATTTATATTAATATAAAGACATTTTTATATATTTAACAATAAAATACGACTTTGTTATACACAGGAGATGAAGTTGCATTCAGCTGAAAAAATGTGTTTCATATTCTTTTAAACATTCATTTTACTTTATTCCCTATAAGGTTTTCTTCCGTTTTCTTATGGTATTATCATCTTTAGTCTTCTACTAGCGGGGGGTACCCGGCGATGACCGGGTGTCTTGAGGTAAATCAAAACTCCGGGGGGTGTTAAATAAAAAAAAAACATGTTTTGGTAGGTGAGTATGAGGACCCATACCCTTGAGTTGGAAATTAATGTGTGAAAAAAAAAAGTGCGACGTTAACCATTGGGTCACCGCAGCATAGACAGGCTTGACTTTATTTATTTAACTATAAAAATAGGCGTGCGCAATAAAAGTTAACTCTGCTGCTTCCATTTGACCTAATTAAGAAGGTCAAATAGAAGTCACGCAGCGTTTGGGTTTGTTTACCCAAATTTGACGGTTTTTCCCCCAATTGGGGAGGGAAAAGCAGCTCCCAATTGTCCAGATTGAATAGCAACTGTCTGATATACAAGATTGATCAAAGCTGATTGCTTCTGGACGTTTCCCGGCGCGGCCGAGAACGGTTGTGGCCTGTGAATTAGTTTCGCTTTTTATAGGAAAAAACCGAATCAACACGTGAGAAGCCAAAATAGCAATGATTTTGTAAAAGTTGTCGCAAATAAATCTAACGCTACACGCGTTCCCAAATCGTAGATATTATTATATAGGGGGTACATAAACAGTTCTAAGAAATAGTACCCCCGGGAGCGTGTGCGAAAGAAGCCTTTGCAAGACATACACGAAATGGCCACACACATTTTGCCTTTTATATATATAGATTACGTGTAATTATATTCATGCAAGTATTCTACATAATTTATACTAGCATATTATTTGCGTAAAATGTTTATAGTAAACACAAATCATTTTCTATATATTTTTATTTATGTATACGCATACATATATTGGCTTAAAAATTTTTCCTATCAAACTCCTCTGTCAGTTTTTAGTCTAGGGTTATGAAAGATTTTCGAAATAATGCGTAAGTTTATGTTTGGATTTTAGCCGGGGAAAATCGTCTCAAAAGTGTGGAAATAAAAAAAAAAAACATAATTTGCCAGATGACGGTCGAACGACGGCATTACGAATATACATGCGTAACGTAATAGATATTAGTTCATATTTTAATTTTTAACCTTCAATCAAACATGTTTTCATTGCTCAGGCATTAACGTCAAAGGAAAAGTATATAGTAAGCTAAACGTTTTAGCTTCGATTCCCTGTGGTGGCGCAAGGGTAATATTTTTAAAAAACTTTTTACATCATTACTACATATTGAGTCCAATATAATAAATACGAAATCTCCATTAATCAAAATAGCGTATTTAAGTGTATTTACGACTAGGAAATGCCGGCCGGCTTGCTAGTGACTTGTCAAATGTTGCCTTCCAAGTACTTTAATAAGTCTGGTGCGTCTGCGTAGACATAAGCATTTACATATGCACAAAAATAAACTTATGTTTTTAAATCACACGAAGAATGTAGCTAGTTAGCTTTTGAAATTATTCATTCATCAAATGTTCATTTTAGTTATAATCATATCAAATGAATCCGGAGATGTTATCATTAGCATTGGTTTCCCCGATAATTTTCTCGTAGGAATTCATTTTATAAAGCCATCGGGGATGACGGGAGTTTTCACATGAAGGTTACCAACACCTTAAGTGAAAGTGATCTTTGTGGAACGAACATTATTCCAACTTGGGAAACGCGGTGTCGTTAACAACTAGACTTCCTCTCTAAGTAAATTGATCTTATAATTTGCAATCTGAAAACGCTGCTTGGGTATTTATCTTTTCATTGTCAAATTAAGCCGCAGTGAAAATAGTTTCCAAATCCGCAAATAGAGAAAAAAGATTTGTCAATTTAATGTTCGGCGCCTCTTCAAACACTAACAGAAACTGAGATGTCGAGACATTACAAACCTGTAGGTATTATATTTTGAAGACAGTGTGAAAATACCGCAAAAAGTTACGTAAAAAGCTGAAAAGAATATGGAAACATTTAAGTTGTTTATTCTTTAAAGTACAATTTAAATATTTGTATAAAATTAAAAATTTATGGCTTAAACGGTAAAATATAATGCCAAGAATTACGTTTTCGGGGTAAACACAAAGATGGAATAAAATACACTGATTTGAAAGTAATTTTGAATAGTCCTCATATAATAAGAGTTTACATCCTATTTCTCTCATCTCATTTCAACTCATCTCGTCATCCTTTTCTTATTCAATACACTCAGTTAACAAATAATTGGAAAACCAATTTACTGCTATTTTGTATTATATAGCTAGTGGTTATGATAAAATGTAGAAGTATTGTTACGTTGTGCATTGGGTCAAAAAATATAATGAAACACTTTAAGAAAATATGCTTCTCGGTTGAATATAAAACGGCAGTTTTCAAATCTAATGTAAACAAGTTTCTGTTTAGCTGTCTTCATAAATAATTACATTCTACCCCATGTACACCATAAGTGATTACTCTACCAGCTTACATTCATTAACCTTTATCCTTGAATGGTCATCGGACCTTGATAAGTTGTGACCCCAGGTAAAAAAAAAGAAAACTGAGTAGAATGTAATAATGATTTCTAGTCTTTGTGCAATTTAATTGGTCTTCTACAGTTCTTGTTACTAAGGATTTACCAATTATCAAATCCCAAACAGAAACACTACGATAAAGTATCAATGATGCGCAGTGAACGCCAAGATAACACCAGCATCATAAATGATCATGATACTGGTGATTTGGCAGATTTGGATTATTTAAGAGGGCGATTAACCAGTATTTATTTATACTGGAGTGTAAAAGTTCCATTTTCAGTCAGCTGAGAAAATAATCGGGATATTGTGCTCCACGGACTGACAGTTCTAACAAATAAACTTTGCACATAGAATTTGTATCGAAAAGACTATTGAGAACAGAGGCATTAACATTTTTTTATAGGTAGACTTGTTTTGGTTTTCTTGAGAATCTTTTGCAGTGTGACTATAAATCGGAGTTCAGTGGAGCACCGGCATTGTTTATGACCTGCTCTCTTCTTGTCTGTTAATAGCCGCCATATTTCTTATATAATAACCCGAGGCTTTGACGCACCATGGTGTTTTTTCACCTGTTTGTGATGTCTAGAATAGTTTCAACGAATTAAAAAAAAAACAACATTTTTTTATTAAAAAAAAACATTTAAATTAAAATATATATATATATATATATATATATATATATATATATATATATATATATATATATATATTTATATAACCGATATTAAGAGCCTGTTTTGTATCAAGTAGATACTGGATTACTGAGATGCACTTTCGAGTTGCCAAGAGCGGGATAGAATGAGAGAGATGCGGTTAGAGGTTAGAGGTCGCTTACGTATACGAAAATTGAAATTGGAGAAAATTGCAACTGGAAAACCTGTAATTCGAATCCCTCATAATTATTTCAGATGTAGATTTTTCATTAAAATAAGTTATTCAAAATATAGTTTAGTTCTGACATTCGTTACGTCATTGTATTTTCTTATCTGGTGATAATGCCACGTAGAGTTAAATATACTTATCTCAGAAATATGCTCGGTAGAAAATATTAATATACTATGCAAGACACAACTATTAATAAGCGATATTAAACCCTTTTTTGTGTTCATCCAGGTGTGTTCTTGAGAACTCAAGTGAAACACGGACAGAGAGAAGGAAATAAAAACAGAGAAAGATAGGGATAGAGAGGGTAAATAGGGAGAGTCAGGCCGGGATACACATGCGATTGATGACCGCTTGTCTGTATGAAAAGCACAAACTTGTCATTGGAAAAATTTAATTAGACTCGATTTTAATAATCTTAGATTTTATTAATGTTTTATATTATTAAGAACTCATGAATGCATGAAAACGTTCGTTGGCTGAGAAGAATATAATAAGAAATTATTATCAGCAACTGCCTACGACAATGCCGCAAAATAAACACTCAGTATTATTTCATGTAATACGCAGATATTAATAATTTTTTGTTTCGATCGGATTCTCAGAATACTACTTAAAGTGAAGCATTTGATATTGAATTACTGAACACTGGTATTATTCGGTGTTTTTAATTTCCGATATTGACGCGGAACAAGTTTACTCATAAAACTACCCGTGAATAGATGTAACACATCACGGACGGTTATATGCAAATACAGGCTGCCCAAAAAGTAGCTGACAAGTTTTGAACTTAAATAGATTCTTTATTTTTGATGAAATCTTTCTGTAATTTTAACACAATCTGGCTAGGACATTGGGAATTAAAAAAAAAAACACATTCAAACAATTTCTATTTATAAACAAATACTGTCTTTTAAACATCGTCCATTTTCAGCTTCGCATGTTTTGTTCTTTTCAAAATATTATTTATGGCAAGGTGCAGAATCTTTGCATTATGATTTAACTCCTGTATTTTGTTTCAAGCTGGCAGATCTCGAAACGAAAAACTCCTAACTCTTGCAGGAATTAAGGGAAAATACCAGGAAAGAAATTAGGTAGTTATATCGCAATCTAGAGATTCTGCAATCTGTCATGAATAGTGTTTCGAACAGAGCACAAATATGCGAAGCTGAAAAAAAGGGCAACGTTTAAAAGACATAATTTTTCATAAATAAATATGGTTTGAAGTTTGCAGTTTTTATTTCAAATTTTGCAATGTCTTAAAATCTGTTAGAATTACAGACAGGTATAATAAAAACAAGTATTTATTAAAGTTCCAAACCTTTTAGAGACTTTTTGGAAATCCTGTACTGAGTTGCAATTGAAATGACGTCAGGTAAAGATAAAGTAAACTATAAACATGGAGAGAGAAAGTTCGAGAAGAGGATTACGTTAGAGATGTAGATGACATTCGAGAGCGCGTTTGAGATATGGCACATTCGTAACGATAAGTTAAGCGTGGTGGGGGAATGAGAAAATAAATATCGTTGTTAAAGGAAACAACGAGAGTTGATTTTTTTTCTATTCTTTTTCTACTTTGCTACTGGGCCCTGTCGGTTGGGCATTAGAATACGCCGACTGCCCCCCTGCAGGGGGTGAGAGTCCCTCAATGGGGTTCCTGGATATGACCTTAAACTATATCCAGTGGTGAGGCCTCAGCTTGTGGGCTTTGGGGTGTGTGGAGCCACCCTTTAATTACCATTGCTCCCAGGTCCACTCTGACCCGGAGTGGTAGTACCTGTTAGGGTCTTAACTATGGGTTAAATAGAAACCGACGTAAAAACAACAAATATATTCTATTAAAAAAAAAACTCTTCAAAATCTTTTGATTCGGCATTAAATAAACCGAAAAGGGGTGATATGCCGTAAAACAACCAACCAACAACTTTTCTACTGAGACTACACCGTGTTAAGTAACATTTCATAGACAGAAACGCGTGCTCCATCTTAGACACAAAATTGGTGGTAGAATGATGAATTCTCTTTGAATAAACCTCAGAAAATTACTTTTAAAATCTTATTGTATAAGGATTTAATTTAACTTGGTATATGTGAAGGGATCTTTTGTATTAAGATATATTTATTAAATTCTAATTCGCAGTGTGTTAGTTTCTATTAAAACTGTACTAAACAATTATGTATATAAATCCCTGTTTAGCCGTAGCAAGGTCACAATGATGGTCGAAACTAAAGAATGCCCTCCTCCTGCTACAACACAATAATAACACTGATTTCTTTGTCAGATCCAATGCTTTCTCTCGGGTGTTCAGGATCGCTTTCTCAACTGCATTTTAATTTGAACAAAAAGTCTTGTTTACGCCATCTGATAAAATAATGTTAAAATATATACATTTAAATTGTAGTGGATGCAAATTGAAGAGGATTAGTTGTTGTTGAATTGTGGAACATTGGTATTAGAAAGCGACTAAAGCCTGAAAGTATCCTGTACCTCTATAAGGCCACCATTCGCCCATGTATGGAGTATTGTTGTCACATTTGGGCTGGTGCATCTGCTAATAGTCTCTCCTTCCTGGAAAGGGTTCAAAAGAGAATTGCCAACCTGATAGGTCCTGAACTGTCATCTAAGCTTCAGCCCCTGTCACATCGACGAAATGTTGTATATCTCTGCTTGTTCTGCAAGTAATGTAATGGTGAATTCCCTGACGAACTACAAGCACTAAATACCTCCGTCAAACCCGACAAGCAGCTAAATCCCACCCCTACGCAGTAGGGATCCCTAAGTGTAAGAAAGCCTTCTACTCTACTAATTTCTTTTCCCAGAATATCAGGACTTTGGAACTCCTTTCCGGGGTTCTGCTTTCTCAGCTGTACTGACATCCGATAGTTCAAGTGCAATGTTTACAGACATCTTGCTGTTTATCTCCCTTCATAATGTCCCTGCAACTTATGTCCCCTATAGTAACCCCCTACTTCAAGGTGGCATTGTGCCTTATTTGGAGTGAAAGTTGAATAAAAAAAATATTCGTTGATTTTCTTTACCAGATACGCCCGGGAAATATTTGATATTCAAACAGTACTTAGAAAAAAAAATACAACAATGCGGGTTTAATGCTCTAGGCAAACTAGTCGCACAATAATCTTTTCCGTATTAATTAATCTGAGAAAATTGTCCTTAAAATATAATCTTATAAAGCGTTAATCTTAGCTTGACATGATTGAAGGGGTCTTTTCTCATAAAATACCCTTAATAACTTTCAATGGAAATGTGCTGACACAGAATCTTAGAAATAAAATGGCCGCTGAGTTAATAGAATTCGACCGACACGTCTTGTACATGAGGTTTATGAATGCGACTTCATGCTGAGGAAATAACAATATTCCAACTTGTCACGTAGCTGGCTAATAATTTCAAAATGATTCAGCAGTTTGCAAAAGTTAATAGGCAATTATTGAAGGTTTTCAATCTGTAATTTATCATGCACATGGAACCGTTATTTGCTGTTGATTAATGGTTAGAGATAGAGATGCCTAACATACACATTTCCTTGTTCAATACGATACCCCCTTTTTTCAGTTAAGCAAACTTTACTCACAACAATTATCTTTATTAACAGAACCTGTAATAATTTTATAGCCGCATCTTTCACATGCAATATATTGCTGCTGGTCATGCTGTGGGCGTTCGAGATGAATAGAAGATTCTGCGATATTATTGCAGCCCTTTCGTTAGAACTGTAAATGTGTTCATCTAAGTACTCTGGTAAATGTAGAGTCAGAATATATCTGCTTATTACGGTTTATCTCCAATATTCTTATGTGACATTTTAAAATTGTATGGATCTCCGGCGCGAACGGAAACCTCACGATAGTAGTATACAGTCTTCAGACAGAACAGATGATACATTTGAATCTTAGCCAGAAGACCGAGAAGGTGTATTTTACTTTCCCGTACGGCCTAAAAGCGGCATAATTTTATATTTACTTATTTTTATTTTATCTTCGGTAATCGAGTGATCATCTTTATTAAAAAAAACAAAAACAAAAAAAAAACAAGGATAGAAGATGATAACATACTACGGACATTAAATTAGCGTATTTATATACTAATTTGTTGTTCGTGGAATCTAATCACATATTAACATTTTTTTTTAATAAATAGGATGCTCTTATTGAATAATGTATAATCTGGAAAAACGAGACACACGTACATAATGAATTAATATATAGATAATGTGAAATAAGAGTTTCGTTTAATTTCAGTTTCTACATAAAACTCGAACTCAATGGATATATTTTCTATGTCGTTTGTTACATTAGAACTTCCTATCTTATTTTGAAAGTTACGATTAAAACTGTCAGACACGATTATAAAAATCGTTTTATCGTTATTTCCGTTGCAGGTGCTCGTCTGAACTCACATCTCTGGTCCCCCTCGCCAATCTTTTACAAAAAACACCCGTCTAGCTGAATCTACTGTCAAAAACTTTCCCCACTCTTTATCTATGCCTAAATCAAAACGTAGATTCCATGAACAAAGCTTCTTTCTTAGAACTGCACGCCTGTGAAACTCTGTTTCGTCTGCCTCCTTCCCTCCTGACTAAAACTTGGATGTCTTCAAGTCCAACGTAAACAAATTCCTGATGAACCGCCCCCTTAAGTAGACACTTTAAATATCCACACTAACGTACTGTACTTACAATAACCCTTATCCCTGAGTGGCTTCCAGGCCTTGATAAGTGGTGCCCACCTTGTAAAAAATCCCCCATAGCTGTCAGGATGATTGTCCAAACTCCACAGAAAACTCCTGCCTCTAAAACCCTGTAGCAACACTGAGTAAATAAAAAGTAAAACTTCTTTTCTTCCTAACTGGCAAGCATCCCTTTCTCCAACTGACCTTCAATAAGGAAATCAGTTTTCTACTCTGAATTAGTTCCTACTATACAATTCACAATTATTACCAAGCGCGTTTTTAGTTTCTCCTAGAAAAAAACAAGGCTGCCTGACACGCTAAACCTCTGAGACGCTTTGAAGCCAGTCCGTAATCCTCCTTATCGATATGCGAAAATAGTAATCTATTTCAATTACATATTATCAAAACAATAAATACACTGTGTTACGGACACTATCTTCCTCCCGTCCAAATTAAATTATATTTCTCTCTGTGTGTATTTTCTGTTCCACTTTTTTCGGAACGCACTGCCCAGTACGATCGAGCTTTCAACGAACCTCTGCTATGATAAGTACACTGAACACGATGCACGGTTAGGGATTTATATGGATTTAGTCAGCACACTATCACAGTTACTTCAGAAGTGGAATTTTGTATGGGAATTTGTAAATATGACTAGCTTCAGATTAAGTATTGTGGGTTTCCGTCAAATACACAGTTGAGGATAAATAACGATTACTGTTTTATGCGACTATTAGTGTAATATTAACCATATAGCGTGCTTAAAATTAAAAACGGACAGAAGGTCTTATTTAAAAAAATATAAGAATATAGTGTTAAAAGTGAATGTTTTAATATGCCAGAAGTTAACGCATAATCAGTTTAAAAAGAAAAACGTTACAAACGAACAAAATGTGAAAATCATATTAAATTACATCTGACTGAAAGCAGCCATGTTTATTATATGGCCTTGTGACATTATTCTGACTGTGTAATTCGTGTTATTTGACATATTCGAACTACTAATCTTATATATTATTTTTCCGACCATTATTTTCGATCATTATAACTTAGCTGAAATTACATTCTCACAAACTTGTTACTCCAGGCTTTTCTTTGAATAATAAAACTAATATTCTGATAGAAGTAATACTCTTACCATTTTTCGGAGGATTATTCTCCGATCATCCTCTATTGAAATCTTAACCCCATGAATTTTTTAATGAATCCATAATATAATCGTCGTGATCTTCTCTCTTATCATCCATTTGTAAATAATTAGTCATTCCAAAAATATTCACTTGCTAATTGCTGAACCGGTTTTGAAAAAAATATTTTGTCCAAACAGAACTGAGAATAAGTGGTCTCACAGCAAACACAGTAATCCGATAGACATTGGCTTTGCAAATAAAACATTTGAATGCATATCGCGATAAGTCCATTTAATTTAACGTGAGACATGAAACAATCAACGGACGAATATATAACATCTGGGCTTTGGTTAATAGCTTATTTTAATTAAACCCCCAAAAATAATCATTCCAGCATCGTATTATGGGAGCTTCACGAGGAAAGTGGACCCTGCGTAAACGGGTTTTAATTTAATGGTTGCCACCCAAAAAGCGCATGCGCAAAAGGTTTTAATTTGTTTAGTTAATTACAAAAAACTTTTGTGAAGGTACTATTTGAGGTTTAAAAAAAATAGCACAAAAGCATTATTTGAATATGTGTGAAAAAATAAATGCAACAAAAAATATAAATATTTAGTGTGGAAAATATAAGAATAAATGAAAATAAAATAAAAACAAGTACGAAATAAAAGTATGAATCAAATTTAATTAGAGAAATAAAAAAAATTCAAAAAATAAAATAAATACACGCTCGATTACAAACAAAGAATGTTATGAGATATACCGAAACCACCGGGATTACTCTCGGTGGCTTCGGATATACACGGAGAAAGTGAAAGAAAACCTCAGGGAGCAGCCATTAAATTAAAACCAGTTTACGCAGGGTCCGCGTTCCCTGTGATGTGCCATATTATGTAAAGCATTTAGGAAAATGTTCGACTGTTGAAATTCAGCACTGCCATATATAATACTTTTTGTGATTTTAAAAATAATTTATATTGAGTTTTTCATTTGAACTTTATATATATATATATATATATATATATATATATATATATATATATATATATATATATATATATATATGCATGCGTGTGTGTGTGCATTGGCACCAACCATATTCGGGTTTAACTGGCTTTCTCCGAAGGAGGCAGTTTTATGAGAGTATGACATAACAAGCGGCCCCCGATCGCATGTATATTCCTGTCAGGGGAGATTACTACGTCAGGTCTTTGCAACTCTTGCATGGGCATCTCGACGTCCTCCTACATACAGCGCCCGGAATTCCCAAATTGGTCACCAATTTTAGTATGACCAGGCTCAACGTTGCTTAACTTCGGTGATCTGACGGAAGCTGGTGTGTCAACGTTATTATGCCGTGTGTGTATGTGTATGTGCACATTACTCTTTATTATAGAGAGTAATATTGTTTTATTAATCTTTAAACTGTAAAATAATTCTCGAATATGATTAGCATATTACTAACAGTTTTTGGCATTAAAATATGTCTAAATAAAACTGAATTGCCTCTATTAATTAGCAAAGCAAACTAAAATGTGTTTTTACTATTGAATCATATCAGTAGAGGCAACTGGAATAGAAACGGATCGTGCATTCTATAATGCATGTAATATTTCGATATAAAAAAAAAAAACATAGTTTTTTGATGACTTTTTAATTTGATCACCGCAGGCAACGTAACGCCAAAACGTTCTTGAAAGCTTCTAAGTTTGGAAGCAGGCGTGCCAATGATTAAAAGAACTTGAACAAGAAAAGAAACATAAAACAAACGTCCACTGATGATTTCTAATTCAAGGGTTTAATTGCGATCTAATTTTGATACACTGAAAATTGATTTAAACCGTAAAGGATAAAAGAAGTACGCGAAAATATAGTTCAGAAGACTGCAAATTCTATTAGCTATTTAAAGGAGTTTGTAATTGCATCGATATCGCAGAAATAGATTTAGCAATTATTTATTAAACTGTATAATAATAGTAACCAACATTAATTGGATAGCATAATAATAGTATGTAATTGAATGCGTGCTTAATGTGAACAGAAATGGCATAAGTGGTCAAGCTGATTTAATGCGCAAAATAACAATAAAATATGTATGCTATACAGGAATAAAAGGAGGGGGAAAGTGAAGAAAATGAAGAGACTAGGTCCAAAAAATAAAATAAAATAAAATAAATACTTAAAAAAAAACGAATAAAACACAGGGAAACAAAGAAGAAACTAAAAATATCAGGAAATGCGATCATGAAAGTTTTGGAAAAATTGAAATATTAATAAAGAAAAGGCGAGGTGTCAATACGAGTAATGAAATAATGAACAGTTCAAAAAAATTATATAATACTAGCACAGATACCCGGCGTTGGCTGGGTGGACATGATGTTCGGTTTCGACGCACCTACTATACTAAGGATGTTGATATCTGTCACCGAAACCCCCACAACAATAAAAAAAAAAAAACAAAAAAAAGAATGGATTCGCTCAAAAACGAAGAAACGCTCTACTTGATATTTCGGCGAAAAGGATAGGAGGAGAAGTAGCTATTTCTCCGATATTGAGCACTAAACGTAACCCTAAATCTCACCCCACTAAAAAGTAAATGAATTAAAACAACTTTTCTCTGCCAAAATAGAAGCGAGTGCCTGTGGGTCCATAAAGGCCGGCAGCGGGGTTAGAACCTGAGAGACGAAAGAGCAAAAAAAAAAAGGGGGGGGAAGTAATTATCAAACGCGCTTGCCGTGATGGTAACGACTGCTTGGAAAAAAATTGCAAATACCATTAATATATTTCCGTTAGGCCATTTTGAATTTTCAATGTAATGGAAACGTATTAAAGATATATGCAGCTTATCTTCCAATTTTCGGAATTGGATCATATCAACTCACACTTCATTTCCTTTTGTCGGATTGATTTTTGTTATTTCTTCTGATGAATTAAGGTCATAATAGATTCACTGATTGATATAATAATAAATTGATTAATTTTTTCACTACGAAACAGCTACTGTCAAGAATTGTAAAAATCAACTGGATTAAAGGAATAAATTATAAGATCATGCATTTTGGAATATATTTTTTGTCATTCTCTCTCTCTTTGTATATATATATATATATATATATATATATATAAGAGTTCTAAGTTGAATAGAAAATCAGATTAATTAATCACGTGGTATCAAGTCTTACAGAATATTTTAGGAGATAATATTATATAAGACAATCCAAGCCAAAAAGAGAATAGCTCAATCAACATATATTTAAAAATTAGTTACATCTTTTGGGGGGGGCATAAATAAAGAAACTAGATGAAATGAGAGTAGATACAATGGATGCATCTGCATTTAAGGACTAAGAATGTCATTGTAGTCGTCGTATACAGTGGTATATTGAAATTAAGACTGACCACAATATACCACTCTATATGAGGTTACCGCGATTCATCCTGTCATAATATCTATTTTTATTTCAACTATTTTTTTTATCTATGCTCCCTAAAAAGAATACACGATTTTTAAATATATTTTCTTTGTATATTTTAAATAACCATATTATTTCTAATTAGATCTAATATTTGCTAATGACTTTTCCTCTGAGGAGATTCGCCTACATCGAAAATCCATGGGTTAAGGAAAAATATCTGACCTGTATTCTTTATTCAAAAAATGTCTGTTCTGAAAATTGATATTTTTCTGAATTAAATTGAAACAGATATTCTCTGTCTTTGTCTCTCTCTCTCTCTCTGTCTCTCTCTCTCTATATATATATAGTGGCACGCAAAAGTATTGGATACATTACATTTTTATACATAACTTTAATTAGGGTTCAAGATTTTACCTAAAATTTGGTCAGTATATTCCTATTACTATTCTAACTAATATTTGCGGTAGTAATTACAAAATTAATGTTTAGAAAGTTTATATTAAAGGAAAAGCATAAATCAACTAACGCAAAAGTATTAGATACATTGATTTAATATTTGATTGATAGCCTTTTATTGCGTTAAACAGCTTCCAATCGCTTTCTATCGTTGCACACATGTTTTTGCAAAGATATGCAGGTATTTTGCGCCATTCTTCTTTGTAAGAACTGTTTAAATTGTTGAAGATTTTATGGACTAATCTTGTGACCATTTATCTTCAATATGTTTCACAAATTTTCAATTAGATTGAAGTCTGGAGACTGACTGAGCCAAATAAGAACGTCACTTCCGTTATTTCTCAGGCATTTTTGGTTAGTTTGGCAGTATGCTTGGGATCATCGTCCTGCTGAAACACGAAATTGCTATTATGTCCCCCAAATCAGCAGATTTTGAGGGTTTTTTTTCTCCAAAATCTCCCTGTACATACGTTCATTCATTCTATCATTGATGGTTTCTAGTTCACGAGTACATTTGGAAAAAAAAACGACCCCATACTATAATCGAACCACCGCCATCCTTTACCGTAGGAATGATATTCTTTGTCATAGGCGGTGACATTTTTACGCCATACATGTGTTGCTGTGTTTCTTCCAAAGATTTCGATTTTCGTTTCGTTTTACAAGATTACCTTGCTCCAAAATTTTGGTGTTGATCCCCATATGTTTTAACATAATTCAAACGTGATCCAACATGTTCAAACTTCAATAATGAAAACTTTCTTGGGGACTACAAAACCTGCACGATTCAGAACTGTACTGATTGTATCCTTGATCACATAAATCCCAGCTTCTGAGGTCGGTTTTAATTTCACCACGAATAAGAAAAGGTTTTTTTTTTACTTTTTTGCTTACCCATCTTGATTTATTTTCGTTTAATTTCCTTGGCCGGCCACATCTTGGAAGATTTGCAACAGCTTCATCGGGGTTTTTAAACTATCTAATAACGTTTCTAACTGTACTAAGTGGTAAATTAAGTTCTCTTGATATTATTCGATACCCTTTTTCTTCTTTATGCTAATCAATGATTTTTGGACGGATATCTATTGACAACTCTTTAGTATTAGGCATTTTTATAAATATACTGGTTGACTTTGAAGGAGTGAACCCAAACTGGAACAATTTTATGAAATTATTTTAATATAAACCTCTTTGATTGGTCAGTGATAACTCGTTTGCATTATTGCAACACGTTAAGCAAAAGCCATTTAAATTTATTTCAGAAAAATAATTTTTTAAAAGTGTATCCAATACTTTTGCGTTTGTTAATTCATATTTTTCCTGAAATGTAAACTTCCTAAACTTGGATTTTGTAATTACTACTCAAAGTATAATTTAGAATAGCAATAGGAATAAAGCGACCAAATTTTAGGTAAAATCTAGAACCCTAATTAAAGTTATGAAGAAAATGTAATGTAACCAATACTTTTGCGTGGCATATATATATATATATATATATATATATATATATATATGTGTGTGTGTGTGTGTATAAATATATATATATATATATATATGAGAGAGATTTATTATATAATATTTAATTAAAACAGATTAAACTGCTTATGCGTGTGAAACAACATGTGTATGTATTAGAGAAAGAAGTAAGATAGAGAGAATGAGAACGTGAGATGAAAAATAATTATCTTTGTTTTAGAAGAATAGCGTCATTCTATCAAAGATCTTGAGAAATACATGGTCTTAAAAAATGTAAACGCTGGCTTGCTCCTCATCTCCTGCCACTTTTGTAAAAAACATTTAGACTTTGTCAAACACTGTTTTTCTTCTATAAAGAAGTTATAATAAAATAACACAATATGATATCTAATCAATTTTAAATAAGCATCATCTATACAGTTATTCGCAAACGACTACACGTGTGATTGAACGCTTCGTTGCAGATACTGGATACGTATGTGACAATACATGCTGAATACTCACAGCATCAAATTGATAGACTTACCGTGATTCCTCCTGCATAACGAGACATATTACAAAAGAAATGTAAATCTGATGTTAATAGTTATATATATATATATATATATATATACATATGTATATATATACATATGTATATATATACATATGTATATATACATATATATATACATATATATATATACATATGTATACATGATGTGATTATTGCAACGTCTTGTCAGACGAGTGCCACTCCCTCAGGCACTTACAGTCTATGAGCTGAAAAATGAATTCCATCGCCACAGGACCATTTTTATAGACAAATGCCTGAGGGAGTATCTATACACAGATGATGTTACAGAGTCTTAGCTTTGTACGACAGCTAGGTCTTTCTCTCGGTTCAAAATGTTGAGATCCAGCAACAAGCAAGAGCAAGATAGCCAGCCACAAGTTAAACTGCAGACCAGCTTAATGCGGGCACTGGTCTCCCGCTTTATGTTTTTTTTTAAATCAGAGATTTGCTTCTCCTAGAAAGGTTGCCTTCATCACGGCTTACGGGAGCCCTCTCCACCCCAGCACACACATACATACACACAAACACACATGGTGCGAGTTGGCCGTTGACCCTGAAAAAGGGTTCATTCGCCCTTTGGAAGGTCTTGTTTTTAATCCTATATACATATATATACATATACATACATATATATGAAATAAAATGGAGGTTGAAGGACCTGGATACTCAACGTTTCGCCCGATTTATGCGGGCTTCTTCAAAAGGGATGGTCATTGACGAGAGAGTCGGAGGATTGGGGCTATATATAATGATGGGGGAGAGCAGCGTGTTTTCCTTATGTAAATTAGATGTCATATATACATGTATATACATTTTATGAGAGAAGAACTAATTAGAGTAAACTAGTGTAGTGGATTACGTCTAAAAGATAAAATATCGTAGAGATTAAAAATTATGTTTGGAAATATAGCGGCATTTTATTTATTTAATCTATCACCGCTATATTTCCAAACACAATTTTTAATCTCTACGATATTTTATCTTTTAGACGTAATCCACTACACTAGTTTACTCTAATTAGTTCTTCTCTCATAAAATGTATATACATGCAAATATGACATCTAATTTACATAAGGAAAAAACGCTGCTCTCCCCCATCATTATATATAGCCCCAATCCTCCGACTCTCTCGTCAATGACCATCCCTCTTGAAGAAGCCCGCATAAATCGGGCGAAACGTTGAGTATTCAGGTCCTTCCACCTCCATTTTATTTCATATCGTCGGATTTAATCCAGCTCAACAATCATACTGTCGGAATGGAAGCACAACTTTACAAAAGAAAGCTGCGTAAATATACTAACACACTGATCGCAGCTCACTCCAACACAAACAGGAGTTCTGTCTTACAACGATGCATTGACGAGAAGGTCATTCCCAAATATACCAATAAGATCTTCCAATCCTCCCACCATATTTTCCCTGAACACATTGAGCAGTATCTAAGCACATCAGCACAAACTCTTAGAAACAAAGCAACTTATTTACGAACTATTGCCAAATCACTAGCAGACGATCTACACATGAACCACTCTATTTCTAGGAATACAACCTCTAAAATTAAACGACGGATTATATCTTTCAACTCTACCCACAACAAAAAACTTAACAGAAAACTATCCAATCTAATCTCCAACAGCAAATGGGGTTCTATTGGACGACCAAAACTCATACAAAATCTTACAAACCGGCCACTATCAAACACCGAGGCAGAAGCCCTCAGCCTTGGTTTAAAATTTGCAACGGGAATCTATCCAAAGATAACAACCAACACAATCGCTCGAAACTATAAACACGAAGATACCGACTTTATGAAAGGTTTCATCCAGGGTATAATATCCACGACCACCGCCCAAACCAGGGATATCACCCTACCAAAACGATACATAAATGCATTATCACACATGGCTAACGACCATAATATTATCGTCTCACCTGCTGACAAAGGTGGGGGGATTGTAATAATGGAAACAACTGAATACAAAAATAAAATACTTCAACTATTACAAGATAAACACACATATGAAAAAACTACCTCCGAAATAATACATAAAGAAATTGACAAATTTAACAAATCTTACAAGAAATTAATACATAATGATAAAATATGGACTACCTATTTAGAATACCATCCTAAAATCCCGACCTTATATGGTTTACCCAAAACACATAAAAATAATAATCCAATACGCCCAATCCTCTCTGGCATTGGCAGTGCCACCCAATAATACAATATTTCAGTGCACACAGATGCAGCGGGCAGCACAACCCATAGCTTCGCTATATCTCACTCCCTATCACAAATTGTTACGTTTCCAACCCGTTTCCCTGACCAGGAAGAACAACACGCATCACTTCTAGATCTGTTTTTGACCACAGTTCCCGATGACTGCATAGCGAAGGCCCACAGCCCACTCGGGAACGCTGATCATGCAGTGATAATGGTTGAAATCGCCCTAAACTCTAGTCCCAAAACTGAAGAGCCAGTGCTCAAAACAACGAGATATTATAATAAGGCTGACTGGGAAGCCATCAGGGAAATAATTAGAGATGCTCCATGGAAAAATATTTTCTCTCTCCCTGCTGAACAGTGTGCCAACGAGACCACTGACTGGTTCAAAACTGCAATCGAAGCGCATGTTCCCATGCGGAAATTTTATAGTAAGTCCCACTCTCCCCAATGGTTTACGTCGACTTGTGCAACTGCCATTACTCAAAAGCAGCATGCATACCGTAGGTTTAACCGACATAAGTCCAGTTCAAACAGACTGAAGTATATAGAAGCTAGAAATAACGTTAAGAAAGAAATAGCGACAGCTAAGAGAGAATTTACGGAAACCACTAAAAAGCGCATCGAAGCACAAAAACTAGGAACTCGAGACTTCTGGAAAATCTACAACAGTGTAGTAAATAATGGGCAATCAACAATTCCCCCACTAACCAACAATCACGAGGTTGTCTCCTCAGCAACCGACAAGGCTAACATGCTTGCCAGTCGGTTTGCCTCAAACTCCACACTGGACCCTTCCAACCACCCCCTACCTGACTTTCCTATGCGGACAGACGCCACACTAGACGATCTGAAAACCATCCCTGCTCAGGTGCATGCTATCATAAAAAACCTTGACACCTCAAAAGCATGTGGACCCGATCTTATCCCAGCTGTGCTATTAAAAAAGTGCTCAGCCGAAGTAGCTCCAGTTCTCTCCAAACTCTACAACAAATGTCTTAATGAAGCTTGCTTTCCGGGCTGTTGGAAAACTGCTTCTGTTGTACCAGTATTCAAGAATTCTGACGAAAGGACAGACCCATCAAATTATCGCCCCATTAGCCTCCTCCCACTTTTTGCCAAAATATTTGAGACCATAATTAACCATGCTCTAGTCCATCATCTTACAGATGCTAAACTACTGACTGACAAACAATATGGATTTAGACAAGCCCGTTCCACAGCAGACATCCTCACCGTGATCTCTGAACGTATATACCAATCACTGGACAAAGCGGGGGAAGGCAGAGCGGTAGCTCTAGATATATCTAAGGCTTTTGACAGGGTATGGCATGAGGGTCTCCTCAGGAAGATTAGATCTTACGGTATCACTGGTAGAATACTTAACATAATTAAATCCTTCTTAGATAAGAGAAAAATCCAGGTAGTCCTCGACGGTCGCACATCTAAACAATATGATATAAATGCGGGAGTGCCCCAGGGTTCTATCCTTGGACCTCTATTGTTCCTGATATTCATAAATGACCTCCCCGACAACATTGCCTCTGAGATGGGTATATATGCTGATGACACTACACTCTATGGCAGACACGACAGGAAGACGAATGAACACATTTCTAAAGAAATGGCAGAAACACTAGAGGAAGACCTCCAATCTGTAGTGGAATGGGGACAAAAGTGGTTGGTCGCGTTCAATGCTGCCAAGACTAAACTAGTTTCATTCAATAATTACAAGAAACCCTCTCTACCACCAATAGCAATGGCCAACGACTCTTTATCTGAGAGTCCATCTTTCAAACTCCTTGGCCTAACGTTCACAGGAAACATAAGTTGGAACAATTACATTGAAGGCATTGCCAGGGCCGCTGCAAGAAAGGTAGGCTCTCTCTACCGTGCTAGAAAACTACTAACACCCGAAAGTATCCTGTACCTCTATAAGGCCACCATTCGCCCATGTATGGAGTATTGCTGCCACATCTGGGCTGGTGCATCTGCTACTAGTCTCTCGCTCCTTGACAAGGTTCAAAAGAGAGTCGCAAATCTGATAGGCCCTGAACTGGCATCTAAGCTTCAGCCTCTGTCCCATCGACGAAATGTTGCATCCCTCTGCCTGTTCTACAAGTATTTTAGTGGTGAATGCTCTGATGAACTGCAATCACTTGTGCCCCCACGACGCGAGCACCCTCGACAAACCCGACAGGCTACTAGATCCCACCCCCACACTGTAGAGGTCCCTAGATGTAAAAGATCTTTTTACTCCAATAGTTTCTTCCCCAGAACCGCAAGACTCTGGAATTCCATTCCAGGTCCCTGCTTCCCCAACAGTACTGACGTGCAGAAGTTCAAGTGTAACGTGAACGACACCTTGCTGCCCAAATCCCTACATAGTACCCCAGTAGTTGTTGCCCCTGATAGTAGCCCCCTACACCAAAGTGGCAATTTGCCTTGTTTGGGGTGAAAATGTAATAAAAAAAAAATTTAAAAAAATAAGATAGCAAGAGCGATCACAAAACTCCTAACGCCATTATTGGGCACAATTAGAAATTCCCATATAAGAAACTCTGGCGACCTTCTTAATAAGATAAAAAACATAGATATGAAAAATAAAACCATGAATAGTCTCGATATAGAATCTTTATACACCAATATCCCTACCAAGAAATGCCTCAACCTTCTTTCAAAACACTTAAATAAAATAAAAATTCAATTACCTTTGCCGATAGATAATATAATTAAAATTATAAGTATATGCATTGACATGACATATTTCACATTCGATGGACTCTGCTACAAACAAATATTTGGACTGCCCATGGGTAACCCTCTAAGTGGGGTTTTGGCATGTCTATTTTTAGAATTCATCGAAACCGGACCCATGAAATATAAATTGCCCAAGGGTACCTCCTACTATAGATATATTGATGATATTTTAATTTTTCTCCCCATATCTTCCAAAATAGAGAATATCACTGATAAATTAAACAAGATTGAACCCACTATTAATTATACGTATGAAAGAGAAAATAACAACTCCATACCTTTTCTGGACATCAACATCATAAATAACAATGATCATCTAAGTTTTAAAGTCCATCAGAAAGTCACGAACAAAAATGATTACATACACTTTTACTCTCATCAAGATGATAAAGTAAAAAGAGGTATTCTAATAAGATTTTTTCTTAGGGCCCTGAGAATATGTAGTGAAGAATACATCGTGGAAGAATTTGAGTATATCGAACGTACATTCATGAACTTGCAATACCTTCAACATTTTTGGCAAATACAAAAAGAAAAGCACTAAAAATTTACCATAACCGAAACCGAGACCATTCCTTTAATAGCCAGATACACAATAGACAATTAACATTACCAACTAATAAAAACAACGACACAATATATAAGAACCTAAATAAGACAGGCATTCAAATAACAAAACTAAACTCTTTAACAATTAGGGATCTAACACGTAAAATTATAACTAATACCAACATTAACACCAAAGCCGGAATATATTCCATACCCTGCCTTGATTGTGGAAAAATATACGTAGGAGAAACTCAACGTAATTTAAATAAAAGAATATATGAACACAAAAGAGATGTAAAAAAAACAACAATACACTCAACGCCATATTTTGTCACATCATTGAAAACGACCACCATTTTGATTTTAACAAAGCAACTTTCCTTAAACACATACATAACAGATCCACACGACGTTTAATTGAGTCAGCTATAATCTCCCATTCCAGCAATATAATTAAGCAAAGAAAAGGTTTTTTCCACGTTGCTCCCTTTCTGTCGAAAATAATTATCAAAGAAAACAACTTAGACACCGGTTAAACGCGAAAAAAAAAAATTCGTAATTTCACTTAATTTTATTTTTATTTTACTTATTTACTGTATTTTATCATTATCTATTTTTAGACTCCATTTTATCACCTCCTATTCTTATTTTTAGACACGATCTTTTAAGTTACTGCGCTATTTTATCCCAATTCAATTATTTCTAATTTAAAAAAATAAAAAGATTCTTTCGTAATCTCGTGTCATTTTATTTATTTAATCTATCACCGCTATATTTCCAAACACAATTTTTAATCTCTACGATATTTTATCTTTTAGACGTAATCCACTACACTAGTTTACTCTAATTAGTTCTTCTCTCATAAAATGTATATACATGTATATATGACATCTAATTTACATAAGGAAAACACGCTGCTCCACCCCCATCATTATATATAGCCCCAATCCTCCGACTCTCTCGTCAATGACCATCCCTCTTGAAGAAGCCCGCATAAATCGGGCGAAACGTTGAGTATTCAGGTCCTTCCACCTCCATTTTATTTCATATCGTCGGATTTAATCCAGCTCAACAACCATACATATATATATATATGTATATATATGTATATATACATATATATACATATATATATATATACATATATATACATATATATACATATATATATATGTATATATACATATATATACATATATATATATATGTATATATACATATATATACATATATATACACATATATATACATATATATACATATGCATATATATACATATATATACATATATATATATATATATATATATATATATATATATATATATATATATATATATATATATATATATATATACAAAATATGCAGAGGAACGTGTGTCTGAGAGTACTAATACACAAAATATATCGGTTGATGGAATGCCACGCCATGTGAGAGACCTGCGACCCATAGTGGGACCAGGCCTGCCAATGGCCTGCTCTGATACGCCTCCGGAGAGTGAAAGTGAGACCATCAATGAGATGCTGGGTAAGTGAACAGCCAGTGTGGATGTAAATGATAGTTCATCCGATGACATTCCAGATGAAGTCACAGTGAGTGTGGGTACTATTTCTAATGAAGACATGATGATTGTGCCGCTACAAAGACGTACACAGCACAAAAAAACATCCTCCGAGTGTTCCATGTGTGATTATAGGATCAGGGGGGGGGATTAGTAGTAATTCTTCTAACGCAATCACATCTAAAAGACAGAAGGTCTGCTTTGTCTGCTGTCGATATGTGGGGGTGAGAGAAGAAGAGGAAGAAGAAGCAGTAGGCGTTGTTGGTTTTATTGGGAAAAAGGTAAGACTAACCACTAGAATTCCCGTATATATATGTATGTATATGTATGTATATGTATATATGTGTATATGTGTTTATATGTGTATTGGGGTAGAGAGGGCTCCCGTAAGCCGTGGTGAAGGCAACCTTTCTAGGAGAAGCAAATCTCTAATTTAAAAAACCATGAAGCGGAAGACCAGTACCCGCATTAAGCTGGTATGCAGTTTAATTTGTTGCTGGGTATCTTGCTCTTGCTTGTTGCTGGATCTCAACATTTTGAACCGAGAGAGAGACTTAGCTGTTGTACAAAACTAAGACTCTGTAACATCATATTTGTATAGATACTCCCTCAGACATTTAGAATCATGGATTTTAAATGTCTGAGGGAGTGGCACTCGTCTGACAAGACGTTGCAATCATCAATAATAATATATGTATGTATATATATATACATATATATGAATGTATATATATATACATATATATATACAAATATATATATAGAGGTATGTATATATATATATATATATATATATATATATATATATATATATATAGGTATGTATATATATAGGTATGGATATATATGTATGAATATGTAGGTATATATATGTAATTATATGTACGTATATACATGTATAAATATATATATGTATGTATATATGTATGTATATACATATGTATGTATATATATATGTATATATGTATACATATATATATGTATATATGTGCATATATATGTATAAGGGCGAATGAACTCTTTCTGGGTCAACGGCCAACTCGCACCGTGTATAGTTGTGTGTGTATATGTGTATTGGGGTAGAGAGGGCTCCCCTAAGCCGTGGTGAAGGCAACTTTTCTAGGAGAAGCAAATCTCTGATTAAAAAAAAACCATAAAGCGGAAGACCAGTACTCGCATTAAGCTGTTCTGCAGTTTAATTTGTTGCTTGCTATCTTGCTCTTGCTTGTTGCTGGATCTCAACATTTTCAACCGAGAGAGACTTAGCTGTCGTACAAAGCTAAGACTCTGTAACATCATATTTGTATAAATACTCCCTCAGACATTTGGGCTCTTGGATTTTAAATGCCTGAGGGAGTGGCACTCGTCTTACAAGATGTTGGAATCATCATTATATATGTGTATATATGTATGTATATATATGTATATATATGTATGTACATATATATGTATATATATGTACATATATATATATATACTTGGAAATGTATAAAAAGTATAAAACAACTTATATCTTTTCTTTATTCTTTTTGTATTAGTGATGTGTAGGAAGACAAAATATTATTATGAAAAAAAAAATTAAAACTCTTTTTACAGCTACATAATTTTTGATCGGTCTTTCAGTCTTCATCAGTGTTGTTAAAGTAAGTGTACGATCGTTTCGAAAACGATATTCATTTATTTAATATTGACAAATAAAATATTTTTGTCTCCGCATTCTAGGTGAACCTAGAAATTATTTGATCTTTCATCCTCTGTATTAATATAGCTCTAGCTAAATAAATGTATCGAGTATCATATCTGCGGTTCTTTGTCCACGGCTCCAATTTAGAAAAAAATCAGTAGATAACACGTCTATACTCGAACACGCTCTTAATAACCATAAACTATAAGAATCATTATAAATTAAAACTAAAAAAAATAAATATTAATAAAATAAATTTTACTAAAATGCATGAAAAGTGACAAAAAATGACTTAACATATTTTATTAACCAATAAATCATTAATAAAATATGCACATATACATATTTAAAAAATTCTATAAATTATCCAGAACTAGTTCGGTTAATTAAAACGGGGAAAGGAAAAGGAAACTGGAGGAGGAGGAGGAGGAAGAGGAAGAGGAAGAGGAAGAGGCGGTATAGCCAATGAAAGTTAGTTTTAAATACATATACATAAAGCACGCACATACACACATGCACACAGTACATATGCACATATAAAAGATAAATTAAAAATTTAACAGTAAATTGAAATGAAAATTATATATATATATATATATATATATATGAAATTATATATAATATAAATAGACACATATATACACATATGGATATATATTCTATATACATATATATACATATATACATATACATAAAAATATTTACGATTATATATATACAGACACACATATATATATATATATATATATATATATATATATATATATATATAATGTAGTAGTCACCAAGAATGTGTATTTTTTAACATTATTTTATTATTCTGTGTTTGGTTGTTCATTGAGAATTATGTTTGGATCATTGTAATAATGTTTTTAAGTCATTGAAATCGTTTTTACGCGCGTTTCAGACGTTCTGGTAAGCGTTCTCGTCAGAAATTATTTTCAAATGTGTTGGAGATGTAAAAATGGCAATTTTCGTAGTTAATTTGAAGTTTTTCCAAGGAGTAGAGGCTTGTAAGTGTTTATTATTCATTGGCATGCTCAATTTTTATTACTCTTTTGTTGGGCTAGTTGAGGGAGGCCGCTGACCTGGTTGTAGTCGCTGTCTCTTTCTGCTAATATATTTTTCCTTTAGGTTAGGGTAGGGTGTGTGTGTGTGTGTGTGTGTGTGTGTGTGTGTGTGCGTGTTTGCTTTTATTGGTTTGGGAATGTGTATATTGTTTTATAGTGTTATGAGGTTATTTGCTTCCTTAGGAAGGCGACCGTGATCTTAGGTCGTTACTAATGTGTATGTGTGAGGAGGGGGAACCAGCTCTTCCTAAATAAGGGTAGGGTTTTGGATTCTTAGATTTTAGTATTGTGATTTTTCGTTTTAGTCTTTTCGGGTATTCCTTATGTTATGTTTATTTAGAAAGAGGGGTGTATTTAAAATATGAATAGGGGATTTTTTAATGTTTCTATTTATTTGTCTCCCCATATGGGTATGGCTAGACCCAGGATAGGTTCCTAGTGGGTGGATGATTTTGTTCCCCAGAGGGGGGAATTGGAGGGGGTATAGGTATGGGAGGGGGATGATAGATGGGATGATAGTTGTTTCAGTCATGAGGGGGTTCTCCTCCACTGACTGAGGAGGGAGCGAGGTGTTGGAACAGATATTATACTATAGTTCTAGGTGTTTCCTAGTGTTGTTGGTTTCGAGGTTAAGTAGGGTTGGTATTGTTCAGTGTGTTGTATTAGTGATAAGGGTGTTATGTCTGTGTGTGGTTGTATGCGCGCACGTGTGTGTTTTTATGTGTCGGTTCTTATTTAGGTGTGGATGTGTATATGTGTATGTGTATGGATGTGCATACGAGTGTACCTTGCATTTCATGTTTTTGTGTGATGATATTAGGCTCTGTTCAGTTCAGGAGTGAATCTGGTGATGAAGTTTTTTTCCAGTATAAGTAAATAAAAATAATTGTCTGTTTGGAAGATTGGCATTATTTTGAAGCTGTTTCCACTGCATGTGTGTACGTGTTTTGAAACATAGAGGTGTCTGTTATCTGCAATGTTGATGTTACTCTTATAAGGCCACTCTATTGCTGAAATTTTTGGTGGCGCCTATGTAGGATTTGTTGCATGTTGTGCATCTTAGTGCATATACTACATTTCTGGAGGTGCAATTTAGATCCTTTTTTATTTTGAATGTTTGTGCTGGGTGTTTAAATGTGTTTGTGTTACCTTCTATTATTATGTTACATACTCCACATCGCGGTTTGTTGCATTATGTAACCCCTTTTGTAGTATGTGGGAAGAGTTTTGAGGAAGTTAGGATGTGTTTTAAGTTTTGGGGTTGGCGTTTGCTTTTTATTATTTTTGTTGTTTTAAGTATGTTGTTTAGTTTGTCGTTCTGATTGAGGAGTATAAGTTTTTTTTATTATCTGTGTAAATAGTTCTGGGTTTTTTGTGTTGTGTGTATAGATGTATGCTAGAATTTGTTCTTTGCTGTGTCCTTTTGGGGTTCTTAGTTGGTCTTTTGGGATTTTTTTAGCCAGTTCAATACCTTTCTGTATTAGTGGTAGTGGATATCCTCTTTTCCTCAGTGTTATTTGTAGTTCATTCAGTCTAATTGAACGGAGGTGTTGGTCTGTTACTATGGTGCAGACTCTACGTGCTAGGGAGTAGGGTATTGCTTTTAGACAGTTTTTAGGATGGTGGCTTTTGAAGTTGAGGTATTGTTGAGTGTCCCTGGGTTTGTGGTAGATGTCTGTGATTATGTTGTTGTTTTTTATTGTTACTAGGATGTCTAGGAAAGGTAGTTCTGTGGGGCTTTGTTCTAGTGTAAAGTTTATTTTTGGGCGTAGATTTTGTAGCAAAGTGTTGAGTTCTTTGATATCCCCCCATGAGGTTCTCCAGAGGATAAAGCAGTCGTCTAGGTATATTTTCCAAGATTTTATGAAGACTGTTTTTATATTGTGCCCGTACTTTTGCTCTATCCATTCATAAAGGGTATCTTCTATCACCCCCTCCCATACCTATACCCCCTCCAATGCCCCCCCTCTGGAGAACAAAATCTTCCCCACACTAGGAACCGATCCTGGGTCTGGCCATACCCACATGGGGAGACAAATAAATAGAAACATTAAAAAAATCCCCTATACATATTTTAAATACACCCCTCTTTCTAAAAAAACATAATATAAGGAATACCCGAAAAGACTAAAACGAAAAAT
>NC_136491.1:35023661-35126161 GCF_053919585.1 Euprymna scolopes
CTGGTTTTGCTGTGCATTTCTCATGGTTAAGCGAGACTATATACAAATGAAAATGCGGTAATTATAACAATCGGATTATAGAAATTTGTAACAGATCGCGATAGGTTTAATAAAGACAACAGATATATTTGCAGCAAATAGAGAACAAAAGTTCACAATAAGATGGCATTAAACGTGAGACGACGCAACGAACAAATATTTCATGATAACATCGAGAAAAGGTTAAGTTTTAGTTACTGAGAGATTCGATTTATCACTTTACGTCCTGGGAAAACAAGAGAACATTATTTAGAGATTCGATTCGTCACTTTACATCCTGGGAAAACAAGAGAACATTACGGCCAGGATGCAAAATCTAATGAGGTGTATTTCGCGGTGTTATTAGAGGGCTTCACACAAGTTTCAACCGTGTCGAACAAGAGAAACGAAAAAAAAAAAAAAAAACACGGTATGACGTGCATAAAAGTATCCGATAATGTAAGTAGACAATTACCGAGCTATCATAATTATTTCCTCTGTTATTGGTCTGTCCTTTTGTTAAACACTCGCGCAAATATCCCCGCATCGAGCCACTGGAATTATACACTAACACATTCATACGTTACACACACTTATTGCAATGAGTCAAGATTATACGAACATTAAAATAGATGCGTTCCTGACTGTATACAGACCACTATTGAAACACACGACGCGTATATAGTAAATAATTATGGCTGCATACAACCATATGAAACACACGCGCTATTATGAACCGTGTGACTAGCTTACGCTGACGAAGCGGCTAAGACTTGATATACAAAAGAAAGAAATATACAAGGAATATAAACTGGGTTTCCCACACACAAACAAACACACAAAGTGAAGAAAGAAGAAAAAAAACAGGAGTCTACTTGATTGAAAAAAAAAAAGGAAAAACACTGGTTGATTATGGACACACTCAGAGAACGTGAAAAATGGCGATGTTAATTTGAAAAGTAAAATTATATTTTAAAACGCGTATTGAAAAATAAATAAGTGCACAAATTCAAAAAATAGCGAACAAAGAGACGATTAATTACAATAAAGAAACCAAAAATGAGGAAAGATATGCCATTAATAACTTTTACATTATAATATTATGAGAACATATATCGGTTGTCCATGATTATTAATTAATACATATTGACAATTATTAAAAAATCGACTTTTTTGTTTTGTTACACAGGGATCACTATTTATCAAGGCCCGGAGGCCACTCGAAGATAAGGGTTAGTGGCTATAGATTAGTCAATGTGATTATAGCGTAGTAAATATAAGGAGTGGGATTTTTGTTTAATTGGATGACTTAGGGGGACGGTTAATCAAGAACTTGTTTACGTTGGACTTGAAGACAATCAGATTGTGATTAGCTGGAAAGTAAGCAATCGAAAGAAAGTTCCACAATCGTGCAGTTCTAAGAAAGAAACTTTGTTCATGGAATCTACGTTTAGGTATTTTCTGTGGGAAAGAGGTTGCAGGGAATAGAAAATAGCATGCCACACTACGCTACGAAGTGTATTTTGAACATTGTCAAGGCTGGATAAACTGCTTCTCGCAAAATTCATTATAAATAAGTGTGCTAAGGTGATTTTTGATAGAAGCGCTTTAGGTTAAATTGTTTTATTTGCCACATATGGACAGGAGCTGCTAGAAAAGACTTGTCCTGCCTTGATAGGGTTAAAAATAGACTTTGTGGCCTGGTGGGAGATGTCCTTTTCTCTTCGCTGCAACCTCTATCTCACAGAAGAGATGTTGCTAGTTTGTCTCTGCTTTATCGTTATTTTCATGGAAAGTGTTCGACTGAGCTTCAATCTATGGTCCCCCCTCGCCAAACTTTCACAAGAAACACTACACTAGCTGAAAACATTATCAATAATTTTCCCCACTCTTTATCTATGCCTAAACCTAAACATAGATTTCATGATCTAAGCTTATTTCTTAGAACTGCACGCCTGTGGAATTGTCTTCCGTTTTCCTGCTTTCCAGCTGTCTATAATATGGTTGTCTTCAAGTCCAACGTGAACAAGTTTCTGGTGAGCCGTTCCACTTAAGTTAACAAATTTACCGAACTTCCATTACTATTGATTACTATATTGTCCTTTTGACTACTCTGCACTCTTTAACCCTTATCCTTGAGTGGCCGATCGGCCTTGATAAGTGGTGACGCCTATGTAAAAAAAAAAAAGAAAAGAATTTCCATCAGGCAATATTATGTAATGGTAGACTTTTGTTGTAATTTTTTTAAATGTCCGATTGTTGGTTTGGAAAAATGGCTTTTTTCTGTTCATTTTCAGCTTAAAAAACTCAAACAAAGCAAGTATATAAAGCAAGGATCATATTCTGAAAACGGCTACTTCTAGAGTTGTAAGCCATGTTTAGTTTCAGGACAGTTTCCGATGGTTGGATGCTCTATACACATCCGTGAGATGACTGGTTCTCAATAGACAGAACAGTTTCCGATGGTTAGTTGTTCGATACAAGTTTTGGAGTTGACTGGTTCTCAGTAGAGGGTTCTTGAGTTGAAAGTCACAGAGCAAAATATTGTTCCCTTGTTGACACGAAGAAAACATACGCGAAGTTGCTACAGAAAAGGTTTAATTTTTATGGAGCAATTCTGGTTTCTGATTCGTTGGTAGCGAGAACGTGGATTAATTCGATTCGTCAGTTCCTAGCAGTATCGTTTATAAATAGAATCTCCCGACTGTGTCGGATCATACCCCATTATAAACCTCTTATGATGGGATGTCTCCTAGCGGCTTCGGCTGCAGGGAGACAGGGTAGTACACGTCAAGGATTCGTCGTTAGACACTCAGCCCAACAGGTGAGGGGTCGGGAACCGGCCCAGCACCTGTTGGACTGAGGTACACCGCCTGGGTAATACCTAGGAGGTCCACCCTCCCAGGCCTTGCCACCGGGCTTTCCGGTGGGGCAAGTTTATTGCTTGCTGCCTGAGGCGCCCCGACCGGGGAATGCCGACGGGGTTACTCAGGCAATTTTTAAAATTGCAGGAGTGCCCTTCCTTTAGGGGAGCCTGCGGGGTTCCCACTTTCCGGCCTTGTGCCACATAATGCTGAGGTGGGCAGCATTTAAATAACTACCCCATTATAGCTAAAAAATATTGCAAGATTTTGACTCGGTTTATAATTGAATTACTGGATTATTTTTTTCTTCAGTAATGGTCTTGAACAATGTTTTTGTAATATATGAATGATGCGTTTATTTAACACGATGTTATTTGGTTGAATAAAGTACTGTTTTTTGTACCTGTGGGTAATATTTATTTGGGATAACCCATGGGTTCTATTTTGAGGGTCGAGTACTTAAAACTTTACTTAGAGCAACGCTATCAGTACAAGTCCAAAAGTGCGATATTAAAACCTAAAACCTTCTCTGGCTTTTACAATACAACGTTATTGTCAGGGAAGGTGTGGCATTTTTAGTGAGGATACGAAATGGGATTATCAAGGGCCCAGAATGTTGGAGTTCGACGTTTGCTATTTTGATCCCTGAGCGTAATTATCAGTGCGTTGTCTTGATCGGTGGGATCGATGTGCTAGGAAAATACATTAGTGTAATATGATAATTGTTGACCTCTATTGGAAGAAAATCTTAGAGGAACTATCAGACGATATGTCGTCGAATTGTGCGCTGAGAATGGCAAAACGATGTGGCTAATGGTACAGCCGACATTTAATGTGAATTAATTGATTTACAATCCCCAGCAAAACGCCATGGGGCTGCAGAGAAATTCCGTTCTGAAAATATAGAGTGAGGGCAATGACTGACCGAAGTTGAAAACGTAATATATGTGAGGGCTGACATTTTCTGATCCGAAGGTGTGCTGAAATAAAATCATCAGACTGTGTCTCTGTGTACAGAAAGAAATGTAACAAATCCGGGCGCCACACTAAGAATCGAGTACTTTATTTGCTTTGGGCATGCATTGTGCCTGGCTAAGGCAGAGTAATACGGAGGCAATATTTGACAGATAAGGGAATGGCTGTAACAAAAATATTATGAGAAAATCAAACAAATGCAAGATAAATATTCGGAGGAGTTGGAGAATACACAATAAAAAAAATTAAACCTCAGGCGTAAGATCTGACGCAACGGAGTTGCCGATCAAATAAATACTTTATGATGTGACGTTAGCAACCGGATCGATTGAGGTGTTTAGTTTAAAGCAACATTGCGACTTCAAGCACAACAGGAATACAGGGATGGAATAAAAGATGAGCTTATAATATCACCCTAAGTTGCCACGCTGTTTATCAGTATGCAAGTGTTATCTTTATTACGAAGTACCGACAGCTAACAACAGAAAACAAGGTACGTCTCTGTGCCTGTGCACTACAAAGGTATAAAATTATTTGCTGACGGCCTTAGACCGTAACCGAACCGTTGTTTCTATTTTTCCTGTTACTGAACTGTGTTTTGGATCAAACAAATAAAAACAAACCTGTGCGTATATCTAGATACTTTATATAGTGCTTCGTTATATACACCCATCACAATCGATCGACATTATACAGGTAAGGCGCAACACGCATTGTTGAACGTATACATACTAGCATGACGATGCCACGTATATATTATAGGCACGTAATAATTGCTGTCTATATCAAGTATATTACGAACACGTTATTTGTGTCGTGGTACCAGCTCGCTCAACCGAAATGTTCGCACCTAGCTTACAGAGGAATAAAAGTTATTAAAAAAAAATAACACAATTGGAGTTGCCAAAAAAGCATACACACAACGTAACAATTCTTTCAGACAGCTCTGGGCGAATTGTTACGTTGTTGCTCTATAATAAAGGGCTGAGTCCTTGTTGTATTGTCTCTAATAATGGATTAGAAGAGATGACGTGTTATATTATATATTTATGTTGTATCAAAAAGGGAATCGTGTGTGACTGACATGCATTTTCAGAACCTACCTCTGCTTCTTCGATGTTATACCATCTGGAAATTTCTCGCCCTGGAGGGAGACTTGATACCTGTTTTTGGATGAAGATTCAATCACTCCAAGACAAGGAATTAGTTCTATAGTTTATTTCACTTTTCCCAGATGTCCTGCAGAAGTTGGAAAGTGAAATCGGCCTGTGTGGGTTCTTCTACACACGTCAGCGTTCGCCCCCCCCCCCCAGTGAAGATGAGGAGACAACGGGAAGCCGTCCGTTGTCTTCTGAGTCCAAATCAAATGTCAAAGATTCAGCTAACCTGATCACATGACTCGCACGCAATCCAATTAGCTGATCTTAACTTCCGGCCAACGTGTCTACACTATAACTCACCTCTTCCTCTACTTCTCTCTCCCTCTCTCTCTATCCATTCTCTAACAGAATGAACAGACACTAACATGCAAAATATTGACACTGACCCGTAAACTCAATTTTAATATTCGGGTTCTCTGTGTTATAATAAACATCTGCACAAGTCCACATATTACCCCTCTATTAAGACTCGGTTTTGGCGAATTATGTTAAACCGCACTATTTGCATCATTCTCTTCCTTCAGCATGTGATTTGATATCACTCAACTAAAGATAACATTCTACATCTTGTCCACTGAACAACGCATCCATTGTAAGAAATATGTAAGTGACGCAATTGTTTAGTTGGGGAGAGAAAAAGAAGACAAATGAGAAAAACACGTATTTGTAGACACGGATATCCTATAAAGCTACTTTCCGTTGGCTTAAAATGCAAAATGCGCCAAGACGTTAAAACAGTGCGCTGACTATGTGGTAGTTAAGATACGGTGAAGTATGCCGATTAGTAAAATGTCTTCTAATAATCCTGTCGAATTGTGTATAAAATTATTACATTTTTCCTGTCTGTCAAGGGCGTGTAACGATAGTTCTCCCATTTTAATAAATCTCACCTGTCTGTTTAAATCTATGTATGTATGTATGTTTCTATATCTCGCAAAATTTTTTTATTGAGGCGACGGATCTTTACAAGATCGGTAGCATTTTGAAGTTCAGCATCTCGGACGAAAAATATCGAAAAATTGGCCCAAAACATGTGCTCCCTCGCCCTAAACTCGGACAAGGAGGGGGTCGATATTTTTCGCCGATATTTTGACCATCGTCACCGTGTGATTGACATCGGTTAATTTCAACGCTTTCGATTTCCGGTCGCGTCATGAAGATATCGGCTGAGAAGTCAAATTTTCTTTAACTTTCTTTCCCGCCTGCGGGGCACAGGTTCGAACCTGCCTGCCTACTACCACTTTTTCCCCGAACACACACTTCCAAACACTCAGGCAACGCCAGGCACCCATGTTAGTTTCATATAAAAAATAGGTGTTCTCTGTCTGTCCTGCGCCGGTTAGAATATATATGTGTACTAATTATCCTGCACGATTTTAGATTTTTAAAATATATATTTTCCTGTTTGTCCGCAGCGTGAAAGAATGACTGCTAATCATGCTTTCCCATATCATATAAGTACAAACTACACTTTTTCTTTGTCTCTTACCTTTGCGAATACCATGTTAGAATCACTGTTAATAATGTCATATTTTATAGCCAAAAACTACATATTTCTGTCCGCTTCTGGATTGCAACAATTGAATTTATTATTTTTCTCACAACTAAAAGGAATTTTGTCATGACGGCAACTTTTTGTTTGGAGTAATTGCGAAAAATGGACATTCTACACCCATCATGGCAGTCACAATACCCTCTTTTGTACTAATGAATTTTCAATTATCAACGGCTCGATGATAATAAATAATGTCATGGAATGATTATTATTATGGGAAACATCATGAATTTGTTATCAGTCTACCAAAAAACACGGCAAAATATTAAAATGGTCGATTATTATAAGGGAATTATAATTATTACTAGTAAACGTGGAGTATGGAACGGTACATTTGTCGCCTTAAGGAAAACAACACTACAGTTTTAAAATATTTTTTTTTATATTTTTCAAATAATTTTTTTTATTATTTTTGAATATTGTTTTAATATTTTGTTAATATTTTGTTAATATTTTTTGATATTGTTTTAAATATGTGTTTAATATGTTGTTATTTTTTTATATTTTTTAATATTGTTTTAATATTTTAAGATATTTTTTATATTTTTTAATATTCTGTGAATATTTAAAAAAATTTAAATATATTTTAATATATTTTCATATTGTTTTAATATTTTTCTAATATCTATTATTTTTTTAATATACTTTAATATTGTTTTAATATTTTTAAAATAGTTTTTAGGATTTTGAATTATTTTTAAAATAGTTTTTAGGATTTTGAATTATTTTTTTTATTTTTAAAAATATTTTAAACATTTTTAAATATTTTTAATATTTAATTTTTTTAAAATATTTTTATATTGTTTTAATATTTTTTATATATTTTTAAAATATATTTTAAATATTTTTAATATTTTTTCAATATCTTAATATTTTTAATATGTTTTAATATTTTTTATTCTTGTTTTAATATGTTTAAATACTTATAAAATATTTTAAAAATAATTTTAAATAATGTTTTAATATTTTAAAAATATTTTTAATATTTTCTAATATTTATTTAATATTTTGTACATATTTTCTTATATTTTTAATATTTTTGTATATTTTTAATATTATTTTAATATTTAAAAAAAATTAATATTTAAGAAATATTTTTTAAATATTTTTATTAGTTTTTTATATTTTTTTAATATTTAAAATTAAAAAAAATATTTTAAATATTTTTTAAATTTTTTTTAATATTGTTTTTATATTTTTAAAATATGTTTTAATATTTCTTAATATTGTTTAATATTTCTTAATATTTAAAAATTTGTTTAAATATTTAAAAACATTTTGTAATATTTTAATATTGCTTTAATATTTTAAAAATAATTTTTAAATATTTTTTTAAATATTTAAAAATCATTTAAAAATGTTTTTAAATATTTTGTTCATATTTTAACATATTTTTTAAAGATATTTTTTGCAGCATTTTGTTCAAAGGTTCTATCTATGCGGGTAGCAAATAAATAGAAATACTCCTGTAATTTGTTTTGTGTATTGGTATTCATATTAAAGCTCCTTTTTTCTATTTATTTAAAACAAAAACCAACTTTGTTATGTGTTGTGAACATGTATTGTCTCCTCCTTGATAATTCTAACTATAAAAGCTGTACATTTTCGGTTGTCAAGTAGACGAGAAGTGAGATTCTAAACTGAATAAAAGATTACTAGACTGATTCTCTTGTCCTGTTTTCATTACAATTTATTCAAGTTAGAACAATTTATGCGAACGGATTTATTTCCAACGGATCCAGAAAGCGATCTAGCGGATAAGTGCTGGAAATATTGGCGGGAGGCATTTACAAATTTCATCGAGGTTCTATATTCAGAAAGACCGGCACGCCAATCAAGAAGCGTGTGTTCCTAACCAACTACCTGTCTCACACAGCCAACGAAATTATCTCGGATTGCGTTACCTACGACGAAACATCGATGTACTGAACTCTACATACATAAAGCCCAAAAATGAGATATTTTCTAGACACCTACTCGCCGACAAGAATCAGGCGACACCCTTGGCCATTTCCTTAAGAGCTTTCGGAAACTCGGCAAAGATTGTAACATCTGCCCAATGATGGCATTAGAGGCTCAAGAGCAACACATTTTGGACGCCTTAATTAACGGTCTACGTAATGCTCAGGTAAGACAATGTCTTCTTGAAAATAAGACCCTTACACTTAGAACAGATTACAAGCAAGTCTATACAGTCGAATGTCTGTACAGCAGTCTAGTTCTTGTTTACAGCTTGGCGCCGCGGTAAACCCATCTGTTCCCACTGCTATATATATATATATATATATATATATATATATATATATATATATATATGCATATATATATATATATGCATATATATTCGTTTAAAATATATTGCTTATTAAACTCCTCTGTCAGTTTTTGACCTACATACGTGAAACTTAATATATAGGGTATTTGAACCAATGCGAAACTTTATATTTGGGTTTTAGCCAGGTGAAATCTAGAGCAAAAGTCTAAAAAATAAATTTGTCAGGTGAAGGTCGAACGAGTGCATTACGAATTATTCGTAATATAATTACTATTGGTTTATTTTTTTAAAATTTTATCTTTTGTCTTCATAGCTCATGTATTATCCTAAAAAAACAAAATTAAATCGTAAGCTAAACGATTGAGTTTCGATCTTTGGTGGTGGCGCACGATTCACTTTTTTTAAAAAAAACTTTTAAAATCATTTATATATATTGGGTCAATGTTATACTGACACAAGATTCCCCGAGGAAACCTCTGCATAAGTGCCTTTCTAAACGTGCATACCTTCGACACAACTGTTCCTTCAACAGAATGCTAATTATTTACTTTAGCTGCTTCTGATGATTAAAGAATATTCTGCCATATTTCGTACATTCTCCGAAGAAAAGACGTAAAGGGCGCTGTTGCTAACAAACAATTTGTCTTGTAATGGTAACACACTGTTACCGTAGAACCACGTGTCTTCTGTCAGAAAACCAAATATTTACTACCAAAGAGAGATGGATATTTAACTACCGAATCTCTCGTCCAGTAAGCTTTGACGAGACTATCCTGAAAGATCACACATTGTCCACACGTGAGTCTGCATTAATTCCCCACCTAATTGCGGAGGGTGGCCTCGGTAAGTTTAATAATTCTAAGTTCTCACAAAATTATACTTCACTTTCGGATCCCCTGTTTTCTTGATTATACCAAGGTGATTAAGATTAAATGTAATGTGAAAAACACCTCGCTAAAATAGCATCACATTTACGATGGATATTAACGTACGTTTGTTTTACTCATACTAGCTCCATATAGCTGAGTGGAAATTGCTTTGTTTGGAGTCGACAAAATAAATAAATTAACATTAACCCTTCACAATTGCGTTGTCTTTATTTTTACAGACAACACAAATCGCGTTCAGAACATATAATCAAATTTCGTCATGTAAGGAGTGAACGCTTTCACATGGAGTCCGAGGAATACAGTAAGATTTGAATTGCAAATATGTGTGGGCTCGCAAATTAAATTACATATTTTTCCTGAGATGTTTGCAGTTTTTAACTTATAATTAATTTTCACAGTCTTTACATAACTTCTCCGCACACAAAGGAAAACACCTTTTTTCTCTCTCCTATCAAATCTCTGTCTATTTCTCTCCTCTATACATCTATAAATTTGCATGATGATACTCATATTAAAACACATTTCTGTGAATTTTTTTCCATAAAATACTAGCCCATTTAACTGCCAGCTATTTCGGCATAATGGGAGGGGGTACAAGTTCGACCTAAAATGAATACCAGAATTAGATGACTCCATCCCGGTGCTTCACTGGGTGTAAGAGGTGGAACTGCATTGTCTTCTGTCTGGTGTGAAGAGCATTAAACGCGCGGTTCCTCTACGTCTGTCCGACGGATATTCGCGTTGTATCAATAGCTAGTCCTGAGGAAAAACAGGATTATAAGGGGATCGTGGCAGCACAATACAAGGCGTTTGCTATCGCCTCCGCCATTTCTTGTGATCAATTTAAGACAAGAAGCATATTTCCATGCGAAACTGTCGCCATGTATTTAGCCGAGTTGACGAAGTTGACGGTGTTGTTTGATGGGCTGCCTGAGCGGGCCTTGGCATGCAAATTTCTGGCAAGGCTCCTAACCTGAGCAACGCCACTCCTTCGAGCTTGCTCAGGCATAGCTTCATTTCCCTTAAAATCCCGGTAGAGTCGGCGGGGACCGTGATGAAGAATACCTATGAGATGAGAGAATCAGTAATGTGCGCGGACCTCTGCTGCACTTGGGAGAAGAAGAATGTAAGTGTGATCACTACCAGTGGAGCGACGCGGACATGTTGCGGGGTGGGCGTTGTGAATATTCGCACAAGAACTGGAAACTCGGCTAATGTCGAGACGCTGGTAGCGCTCGAAAACCGCTAAGCTTTAACCTGCTTCTAGGTGGTACAGTTTCAGCAGAAGGCCCCAGAGTGCGCTGCCATGAGAATTGACCAGCCAGACTTTAGTGTCGAATGTGGCCAGCAGCAGAATGCTTGGGCCGCCTCATGGAAATGGTCGGGAAATCAGGAAACAGCCAAATTGCGAAATGGACTAGCCGAGTACCATGTTCCCGGCTAAATGAGGCCTGCATACCAAGAGGAACTCCGCGAATGAATAAAAAAATTGCTGGTTAATTCCCTATCCATGTGAGAAAATTGGACCCCCCAAAGGCCTGATCCCGCTGATGGCAGTTGCTCAGCACAAGGAAGCCAAGGGTAGGGTTAAGGTTAGGCGAGGCCAATGATGGACTTACGGTAAATAAACGCGCCTGCTGATGCGTTCACAGCAGATGCTGAGGTGTGTGCCAGAGAGCTTCTATAGTGGCGTCAGAAGGGTTCTAATATATCCCTGCCGGATCTAATAAAAGCGTACCTGCGGGTCCGGATCAGCAGAACACTGTGTCCATTTCAGACGGTTGTGTTTTCCGGCTAGAGATACTGCCTTACCAGACTAGGTTTCGCGCTGAACGTGGTATCCCAAATAATGAAGACCATCGTCAACGTTGTGTTTTCACAGAAAGAACCAATGAAAAAGAGGACATACGCGTACCTTAAACATTTTTAAAAAAATCAATTCATAACATTAAATAGTCAATTCTTAATGCTGCAATAGTTTAAGTTATACACTCATTCAATTTCTCCTAGAATATATTGTTCTTTTCTTTTACATTTTTTAACAATAAGTGCTTTACTTTTGCGTGTAAAATTTTAAACATATTACTTTTCCATGTAACATTTTAAACATATTACTTTTCATATATATATATATATATATATATATATATATATATATATATATATTACAATAGAAAAATGCCAGCATGAAAAGTAATATGTTTAAAAGTCGCGTGGAGAGTCGGCAGCTCTAACTATCGGGCCACAAATCAGTGTTGTAAATATTTCTCTTCGAGTGTGTATTGAATCCACACCCGCCCGTCGCAGACAGTGCTCCGACCATCATTTGTTTACAAACAAATAAACAGTGGGCTTCGCTTAATTGCTTAAATATGCGTAGGTTGAAAATATATTTACAAAGTGCTCAACCCAAAGCGGGGGGGAGGGGCTTGAATGCGTCATCCACATGCAGTACTTTTTCGTTGTATCATCGGTGAAGCTAAAAATACACTTTTTCCCAGCCTTGGATCGAACCTAAAACCGTCGCGTTGATTGTCGGCAGCTCTAACCATCGGGTCACGAATTAGTTCTGTAAATATTTCTCCTCGAGTGTGTATTGAATCCACACCCACATATATATATATATATACATATATATACATATATATATATATATATATATATATATATGCATTTATATACATATATTGTTTATCAAATGTGTTCTTTTCATTGGCCTGTCTAGCCTTTTTAGAAAAATTATATATATATATATATATATATATATATATATATAGTCCTGGTCAAATCATAAGACCACCTAAGAAAGTAAGCGTTTACGCATATTATCGTATCAAACAAATGGTTGAAACATTGATAAAAAATAGGGGAAAACATGAAATCTGCTTCATTCGAAAGCTTAACCATGATCTAATAATTATTTAAAACAAAAACAAACATTTTTATTTGGTCAAAATGATAAGACCACTTTTATAAAATCGTTTTTGAAAAAATGAATACGAAACGCTTTCTATGTTACCAAAAGCAACTTGTTAGGGGATAAAAAACATTTTACTTAATTATAAATGGCAAAAGGGAAACCATTATCAGAGTTTGAGAGAGGAAGGATCTTTGAGCTTAATAGAGGTGGACTCTCCCATAGATCCATTGCAAACGAACTGAATCGTAGCAAAACGGTCATCACAAATTTTTTTTAAGAAATCCAGATCAATATGGGCACAAAAAGAGTCTAGGTCGACCAAAAAAAAAAAAATAACAGCATCACTGGATCGCCGTATCAGAAGTTTTAAAAAATCTCCAGTATAAGCTCAAGTCGATTGAAAAGCCAGCCAGCAGCAGAATGTAGTCCTAAAACCATCAGAAGGAATCTGAAAATGAATGGTTTCAATCATTTAAAGCTGAAGAAACCACGTCTTCTTGAACAGCACAAAACTAACTGACTAAAATATGTCGCCGAATACCACACCTGGGATGAAGAGAAGTGGGAAAATGTAATTTTCTCCGGTGAGAAAAAGTTTAATCTAGATGGTCCAGATGGATTTCAACACTATTGGCATGATAAAAATTTGCTCAAAGAGAGTTTTTCAACTCGGCATAGTGGAGGAGAGTCTTTAATGATCTGGAGTGCTTTCTCGCCAGCTGGGACCCTAAAGTTGCAAGTAGTGAAAAACCGGCAAACATCATTGAAGTACATTTCAATACTTGAAAATGCTTCTATCAGGACTGAAGGTCGACGTCTGTGTAGAAGAAATTGGATTTTCCAGCAAGACAACAATGCGATACACACTTCTCGACAAGCATGAGAATACTTTTCTTCAAATAATATAACATTGTTAGATCATCCAGCATGTTCTCTAGACATCAATCCCATTGAAAATCTTTGGGGATGGATGGCAAAAGAAGTGTTCAAGGATGGAACCCAGTATGATTCGATAAAAGAACTTTCTGATTCAGTTTTAAGTACATGGGATAAAATTCCTTCGCAACTGATAAAAAAAAAACTTAGTCGGAAGCATGCCGAAGAGAATATTTGAAGTAATTCCTAATAATGGAGGCTGTACTAAATACTGAGCCCCTTTTTAGTAATTTAATATTGCCTTTTGTTAGATAAATTATCACTGGTCTTATCATTTTGACCAGGTGAGAATTTTTCTTTTTTAAAAGTATTTATTAGATCAGGATTAAGATTTCGAATGAAGCAGCTTTCATTTTTCCCATCATATTTTCCCTTTTTGCAATGGTTCCAACCATTTGCTGGATTAAAAATTCGATAATATGCGTAAACGCTTACTTTCTTAAGTGGTCTTATGATTTTGACCAGGACTAATATATATATATATATATATATATATATATATATATATATATATATATATATATATATATACATACATGATTGTTTACTATAGTAATTATTAAATACCCACAGAAAGTAGTGTTTCATCCTTTCGGGTATCGTCAGTGCAGTGTGTAACGATTATCACCATTTGAATGATTCGAACCCGGCAACAGAATCCATCACCTCGAGTGGCCTTTAAAAGTGGTTACTTGTGAATAAAAAAGACATAACAATAGTGTGATATTATATTTAAGCGAGAGCGGGGAGTGAGAATGATACATTTTATGAAGAGAAGATCAGCTAAGTTAGTCAGCAGATGAAGAAGAACCTTAAAATAATGAACACATGGACTAATGTATCTGTTTATTATGCTCGATATTTAACAAGTTTACTGTTTACTTTTAACTAATACCGTTGGGGAAAATCTGAGACTATGTTAAAATTAGATGTGATGGGACGATGTTTTTCTGTATTTTATCCATAATGTTTGCATTTGGAGACCAGAAAATTAGTTAAGATTTACGGAGGAAAATAGTGTTTGGCAAATGTAAAGCTGTTGTGTTATTCGAATATTGCATGATAAAATAAACAATCCGCATAACAATGTTCGCAAACAAAAAGCATATGAAAGGATCTGTGTTTTTGTTTTGTGTTTTTTTTTAGGGTTTTTTTCTCATATGTACAGTATGTTTGAATATAAAATAACGTAAAAAAGTCGTTCGATTACTTGGTCACCACCGCTTATCAAGGCCTTATGCCCCTCTTGGATCAGACTAAATATTTCTTAAATAGCGGGACAACACCTGATGATCAGTAATGGCGGAACTTGGGTAAGTCTTAATTATTTAAAAAGAAGGCTCACCAAATGATGTACATTAGAATATAAAACGAGCATGTTATAGTAAACTTAGCAGCAGTCCCACCGTATTGTGTTTCACAGAGGGACATTTCCAAAAAAGTGTTTAGATCATGGAATTTTCGTTTAGTTTTAAACACAGATAGAGAGTGACTGGAAATTGCTGCCAGTTGCTGTAGCTAGGTTAGTATCTGTTGCAGGGGTTTTACAGGAGATCAATTGATTGAAAATCATTCGAGACCCTACCAAAAATAAATATAGATTCATAACGTCTATTTTGTAATAATATATAAGTAGGGAGGTGAAAAGGATCTTCTCTCACTAAATTTAGAAGATGGTTTTACCATTGCTAAAGAACAGGTTACTCTTAGAAGGTATATCCCAGATGGGCAAGAGTATTCGGTTTTAGGACGTACTTAACTCTTATACAGAGTATTGTTTGGAGAGTAAGATCATTTCTGGTCAACAAATGTGATGTAGGTGTTCCATTTTAAATCAAAGATTGAGGTCAGTTCTAGATTGGTGGCAAAGCAACGTGTTTCATTCGAGCGAGCTTCATTGATTTCAGTTGGGCCACAGTAGTGATTAGACTGTTGATCGTGAGAAGATAGAAGTTTGGTTTTGAGAGCATTAAAGGTAACTAGCGGATTTTACCCTTCCGAACCAATCTTTTAAGTAGGATATTGTGGGGGATAGGCCATTTTTACAAAAAAAAATATATATTCATGGTGCAGAGGGATGAAAGTTGTAGTAAACCTAGGTGTGGAAGTGAAAACTCATCCAACTTTATGATAATTTAAATAAAATCTCAAAGAGGAGTAAATATTAAAATTATAAAAGCGATGAAAATTAAATCTGTACTTTTGTTGTGTTTCTCATGTTGTTGCTTAGCAACAAAGATAGAACAACGAGTCGTTAAAATTCTACTGTGGGTAAATTAATATAACGTGTTTTTTTTGTTGGGGGGGTATGCATGACGTGGTATGTAGGTTCAAACTCCGCGCGTAAATTTCCTAACTTTTTTTCATTAAATGCAAAGAACCGTATAAGACTTAAAAATCTCGTGTTGTTTTTTATTTTGTTTTTTTGCTTTGGCGTTTGCATGATATGGTCTGTTGTTTCAAACCCCGCACGTAAATGTCTTAATGTTTTTTTTTTCGTTAACTGGAAAAAAGTTTATATAAAATAATTTTATAAAAGAAACAGTTGGTTCTCTAGAGTGCAATGTAGAATAACATATATTTTTGACTATGTTACTGGATGGAGGTGTGTGAAGCTTCCTCACGGGCGATTTCACGGATTTCGATGACAATAAAAATATAGTGTGAAATATTCGTTGATTATCATTCAACCCAGGTCAACATCAGGTCTCCCTGCTAGTTATACTTATATATATATATATATTTTTTTTTTTTGAGTCTGTGTATACATCGTAATTATTCATTTAACATTTTTACATTATATACGTATTATGGTTTATTGACATAGATACCAAATGTTTATGTATTCACAATTAAAATAATATGTATACTGTTTCACAAATTAATTTTCATACTTAAAATGGATTTATATACGCATTTATAACGGCATGATTTCTACATATACTATTTATTAAAAAGAAATATTTATATACACAGAAATTAATTTGCATATTGCATTAAAGAAAATATATTTAATAATTAGCTCGATGTTATCGTTTGTTATAATAGAAACATTTTAATTATTCTATTAAAAAATATTATTTAAAATTTCCTAAATTTATTTTTTAGTTTAATTAATATTTAATTTCATTTATTTTCACTAACGGAGAGAGGGTGTCTGGCCTTGCACCGTTCTAATATATTTTTAAATATGATATTGTAATTTGTCTAAATTTCGTATATACAGAGTCGTGATTTCAAAATTAAAAAAAAAGTTGACTGCAGAATTTAACGCTGGGGTTGTTAGATCTTTTACTAACGTGACAGACATAGAAACCGATTAAACATAAACAAATAAAAATAAACTAACATTAATGCACAACATGTTTAATGTTTTTTTAATGTGACCAATTTTTTACCCTTCTAAACAATTTTAACCGGCTGAACCCCCATAAAAAAACGATCCGTAAAAAATCCAATCACTTTAGGCCCTTAGCACCACGCTGCAACTTATTATTTTTATTTTGAAAATATGAAGATAAACCCACGAACAGACCGACAGACATATATCCGTTTATATTTTTCTTCTTCTTCTTCTTCTTCTTCTTATTATTATTATTATTATTATTATTATTATTATCTCTATTAATAGGTAGCAACAATTGCGGTTAAAACCTGATGTAAGGTGATTTATTCCAGCTATAAGTGTTTCTTGTGTTCCATCTCCGAAAGTCTCTTCACGCTTGATTTTCATGAAGCTAATGCACGTGCTTTATGCTTACCTAATTAAAACATGTGGACACTTTTGGCTGTATGGTAAAGAGTATGTGATCAATCACTACACCTGGTAATATACTTCGATTTTGAAAAGCCCGATATACATAGCTAGTTAAAAATAAATAACTTCTATTTGAGCTCTCGCATTCTCATGATCGAAGAGATATTGCTTTCATTTAAACTTGTATGACGCACTGTATATATATATATATATATATATATATATATATATATATATATATATACATATATATATATACAGTAATTTATAAAATATACATGGCGATTAAGCTACACTGAATATTCCGCGTTTCATCCATTTTAGGATTATTCAGGCTTATGCGCGAATTTTGTGGTTGACTGTCGTTTTTATATACGCACCTTCTATTGAGATTTTAGTTAGCCAATCAGCTTTCTAGTATCCACCGCGCCCTTCCTATCAGCAAATGGATATTCTTTTATAGGACAAAGGTCCGTTTTGATCTCTGGTTGACCTGATTCTTTGTGTGTGTTTTCTATTTTGCCTGGATATCTAGTGTGTTGATCTGTTTTAAATCTAGGTTACGTTTTTATTAATGTTAGTTTTTTACATATATATATATATATATATGTATATATATATATAAATATATGACAGTTTCTGTATATGCATGTTTATTTATTTATTTATTTTCTATTGTTTTTGTTAGTTTTAAAGTTATTTTGTATCTCCACCCTAGAGTAAATTTTATCCTATGAACACAGTTGTTCGCTATTTCTCTCCTACAGTTTAGTAGATCTTTAAAGTACAGGATAGTAATATTTCTTGTTATCTGGGCGATCTGTCGTAAATATTGTTGTCTGGTAAACTATATATAAACACATATATAACTCGCAATAATAATAATAATAATAATAATAATAATAATAATAATAATAATAATAATAACAACAACAATAATAAACCAACTCCCGACAAAAACAACCATACTAGAAATAAAAATAAAAATACCTATAGATAAATGCAACTGTAGATACCGCTCACTTTGCCCACTTCAAAATAAGTGTCTAAACAAAAGCATAGTTTACCAGGCGACAATATGTACGAAGGAAACCCCAGATAACAAGAAATATTACGTAGGTATGAATTTCTTAGATTTCAAAACTCGATATTGTGACCACAAAACTACATTCAACAATAAAAAAACACCGTATGAAAACAACGCTAGCAAATAGATGCTGGGAACTCAAGGAAAGCGGTCGTTCGCCGATAGTCGAATGGAAAATAGTAAGACAAGCAAATACCTGTAGGGATCTAGACGACCCATGTAGATTATGCCTTCATAAAAAATGTACTATCCTGTACTTTAAAGAACCCCAAGATCTATTAAACTGTAGGAGAGAAATAGCGAACAACCGTGTTCACAGGATAAAATTTACCTTAGGATAGAGATACAAAATAACTTTAAAACTAACAAAAATAAAATAAAATAAATACACATGCATATACAAAAACTATCATGCATGTATATGTATGTATATATATATATGTATATATAGATATATATGTATATATATGTATATATATGTATATATATATATATAACCAGTATAAAAAACGTAACCTAGATTTAAAACTGAGCAACGCACTAGATATCCAGGCTTAATAGAAAACACACACAAAGAATCAGGTCAACCAGAGGTCAAAATTGGCCTTTGTCCTATAAGTTAATGTCCATTGGCTGATAGGAAGGGCGCGGTGGATACTAGAAAGCTGATTTGCTAACTAAAATCTCAATAGAAGGTACATATATATAAACGACAAACATTCGCGCATAAGCCTGAATAATCCTAGAGTGAATGAAACGCGGAATATTCAGTGTAGCTAAATCGCCATGCATATTTTATAAATTACTCACTAGCTCTACCTACGTATTGAACACTTTTGAAGTAAATACTTAAAGTTTACACACAAATTTATACTTTTGTATATTAATTTTATGTGAGCAAATGAAGCTGTTATACTTAGCTCCTGAAACAGTTGAGCACTCTCAAAAGAATTTATTTCACCGCATTAAAAATAGATATAGAAAGAGTTAATTTCGAAACATAGCTAAAAACACCCCCACACCTTATAAGCATAGTTATATTATTAAATTTATTCAAAAAACCAGATGAACTAATACGCCAAATGCGATGGCGAGCAAATTTCAACCTTAAAAATTAAAACGTAAACCAAAGAATCCTAGGGCGTAAATCCCTTAAAAGTGCGAAAACAGTAGACCTTTTGATAAACTTTTAAAATGACCTTTTAAACCTAATTAAAAACTTAGGATTCCACAATCAACCTTACAATTTCCAACGGAAACTACACAGAATCGTTAGAAACATAAACAGCTCTAATAAAATCTTTGTAAAACAGATAAAACTAGAACATTTTATAAAATAGATAAACAAGAATATAACAAACTAATCACAGAAAACATTACAAAAATCTACAAAAAACTAGATACAAACGAATGCGACTACATAGATATAATAAATACTGAAAGGAAACACATTACCGATAAATTGAAAATTAGCGATAAAGTTGGCAAATTGAAACCTAGAGAAGCATACATTCTGCTCAAAGACCACAAATGGGACTTCAGTAACACCCGCTTGATAAACCCAACTAAACCAGAAATAGGTAGAATTAACAAGGCAATACTTTCTAGAGTAAACAAACAAATCAAACAAGACCTAGAATTAAACCAGTGGGCAAATACTGCCGAACCAATCACCTGGTTTAAAAATATAGAAAACAAAAGTAAATGTACGTTTATAGAGTTCGACATAATAGACTTCTATCCCTCGATGTCCGAGGAACTTTTTAACGTTGCCCTAGAATTTTCGGAGGCATACACTGACATATCCTCGGAAGAAATCAACATAATTAAAAATGTAGAAAATCAGTTCTAATAAATAACAATAACCAATTGATAAAAACTAAAATGAAAAATTCGTTTGATTTGGCAATGGGTGCCAGGGACTCTGCAGAGGCAGCAGATCTTGTGGTATTCTTCATTCTATATATCCTCACAAGCATATTTGATACTACGGATATCGGCTTATATAGAGATAACAGATTAATAATTCCCCCCACTCTTTATCTGTGCCTAAACCTAAACGTAGATTCCATGAACAAAGCTTTTTTATTAGAACTGCACGCCTGTGGAATTGTCTTCCGTTTTCCTGCTTTCCGGCTGACTACAATATGGTTGTCTTCAAGTCTAACGTAAATAAGTTCTTGATGAGCCGTTCCATATAAGTTATCAAATTTAATAAATTTTCATTACTAATGATTTTTATATTGTCCAATTTCTACTGTACACTCTTTAACCCTTATCCTTGAGTGGCCTATTGGCCTTGATAATGAGTTGATACCTATGAAAAAAAAGAAAAAGTCCAATGTGAACAAGTTCTAATTGAATCGTCCCCCTAAGTAATCCAAGTTACAAAATTCCCACTGTTTACTATGCTAAAATCACAATGACTAATGTATACCTGTTAACCCTTATCCTCGAGTGGCCTCTGGGCCTTGATAAGTGGTGACACCCTTGTAAAAAAAACAAAGTCAAGGGAGTTAGTTTTAAGAAAATCATACACAAACAAATTAAAAGATTAGGCCTAAAAGTAGACGTATTAGCTAACATAAAAATAACAAACTTCCTGGACGTCACGTCAATTTAGAAAAAAAAACACATATGAATCCTACTTAAAAGATAACCCTACTCCAATATACGTAAACCCTAAGTCCAATCACCCACCATACATTATAAAACAGATTCATAACTCGCTTGTAAGTAGACTCAGCAATAACTTAAGCGATGAAAATGCATTTAACAGGTCAACCAATATCTATGAAACAGCTCTAAGAAATAGTGGATACAAAAATATTGATATCAAATATAAGCACAAAACACCAATAACTATAATAAAATTAAAAATAGAAGAAAAAGAAATATAACCTGGTATACAGCCCCATGCAATATAATGTTAAAAACAATACTTGGCAAGCAATTTCTAGATTTAGTCGAAAAGCACTTTCCCGCAACCAACCCCTTACACAAAATTTTCAATAAAAATACCCTAAAGTTATCCTACAGCTGCTGCGAAAATTTAGATATGATAATTAATGCACATAATAACAAACTATTAAATAAAAACAATGTAAACAACAACAAAATAAACAATAAAAAAGTAGACACCATGACAAAAAAAAACTAACACAAAAACACATATATAACTAGAAATAATAATAATAATAATAATAATAATAATAATAATAATAATAATAATAAAACAACTCCAGACAACAACAACCATACTAGAAATAAAGATAAAAATAATAATAACGAACAAGATAAATGCAACTGTAGATACCGCACACTTTGCCCACTTAAAAATAAGTGTCTAAACAAAGGCATAGTTTACCAGGCAACAATATTTACGAAGGAAACCCCAGATAACCAAAAAATATTACGTAGATATAACTTCCTCAAATTTCAAAACTCGATATTATTACCACAAAGTACATTACAATACAATAAAAAAGACACCATATGAAAACAAAGCTAGCAAATGAATACTGGGAACTTAAGGAAAGCGGCCATTCGCCGATAGTCGAATGGAAAATAGTAAGACAAGCAAATACCTAGACGACGATTGTAGATTATGCTTTCATAAAAACATGCTATCCTGTACTTTAAAGAACCCCAAGATCTATTAAACTGTACGAGAGACATACCGAACAACTGTGTTCACAGGATTATATATATATATATATATATATATATATATATATATATATATATATATATATATATATATATAAAATAAAGCCTATATATATATATAGATAGATAGATAGATATATAACATTTAGAAATAAAGTAACCTAGATTTAAAACAGAGCAACGCACTAGATATCCAGGCTAAATAGAAAACACACACAAAGAATCAGGTCAACCATCAGGTCCTATAAGTTAATGTCCATTGGCAGATAGGAAGGGGGCGGTTGATACTAGAAAGCTGATTGGCTAACTAAAATCTCAATAGAAGGTGCGTATATAAAAACGACAGCCAACCACTAAATTCGCGCATAACCCGGAAGAATCCTAGAGTGGATGAAACGCGGAATATTCAGTGTAGCTTAATGACCATACATATTTTATAAATTACTAAATAGCTCTACCTACTTATTGACCACTTTTGAAGTAAATACTTAAAGTTTATGCATTAATTAATACGTTTGAATATTAATTTTATGTGAGCAAATGAAGTAGTTATATATATATATATATATATATATATATATATACATATGTATCCAATGTTACACGTAAACACACACACACATACATGTTAAGAAACAGGGTGAATAATTGTCAGAACTTTAGTAGAACTGAAGATGTTCTTGTTTTTCATGCCTCTATACCTACGCATATATATATATATATGTGAGTGTGTGTGTGTGTGTGTGTGTGTGTTTGGAGGTGCAGAATTCATAAATACATTTGAAAATAAGCGGAAATCTCTCAAAACCGTTTTCGGCACTCATCTCCTCAGAAGAAATCCAAAGCATTAAAATATCTTTACGAAAAAGAAAAAAAGTGCAATGGGCGATATATTATAAATTGAAGGTGCAAAAAATAAATAAATAAAAGACTAAAACCAATAATTTTATTTAATTGGATAAAGCGTGTAAAAAGCGATTAAAATAGCAGGGGGAGAGAAAATGGGGAGGGTTAGGGTTAGGGTCAGAGTTCTCAAAAAGATTTTATCCTTTTAACAATTCTTGCTGCTGGCACAAAGGTTTACGAATTGCGATAGAGACAGGTTCTAAAATTTTTAAATGATTTTAAGAATCCGCTCTACGAAACACTCAAAAGACTCTATTATATACTGGTTGCCATAAAAAGGATTCACAACCAGATGTTGGCCAATAGCGGAGTCCAAAACTGTAGAGGAAGGGGGACTCCCATATCCCGCTCTACCCTGTCGAATCTTGGATGGAACGTGCTGGTTTATACGAGTCTGCAAATGCGTTTTCATATATGCGCCTGTAAACGCTTTTTACACGCTTTATTAAATCAAATTATTGCATTTAGTCGTCCTGTTTTGGCACTTTTTATTCTTAAAATATCCCCTATTGCTCTTTTTGTTCGTCATTTATATTATTTCAACGCTATCGATTTCTCCTTATGAGATGATGAGAGAAACGGTTATATATATATATATATATATATATATATATATATATATATATATATATATATATATATATATATGATCAAACAGTTAATGAAATGTTAAAAAAAACTTTGAAATGAGTTAAAAACATATTTAATCAGAAAAGGAAACACTAGATAAATGGATAGTCCTTAATCCGCGGAGTTTCGAAGAAATACCCTCCTTCTCATCAGAGGGTAGGAATTAGCAAAATGCGGGATCGGATTTTGCATGGAGAAGTATTTGATGAAACAACAAAAAAGTCAAAGGTCTTACTTGAAAACAAAATAAGTTACGCAGAGGGAATATGGTAAAGAAAAAGGTGATTACACATTAATGGATAGTCTGGTGGAAGATAAAAAATCCAGTGACGGTAAAATTTAAATGTAAAACTTCAAGAAAGTTAAAAGAATTTCCATTTGTACACGTAAAATCCAAAGAAATCCCGTAATTGGAAGGAGATGGTCCATAATAATCCAAAGGCAGAAATCCATGGAATAATTCACAAAAATGTGTACAAGGAAAAATAATATTAATAAAAATAAAATAAGATGTGCTTTTAACTCTACTTCCGAGACATAACAATAAATAAAATAAATATGGGAAGAGAAAGGAGAAAAACATTGATAAAGTTAAATATGAAATATAAAATAAAGGGAAACAAAAGTCAAACTGACCCAGACAGGAAATGTTAAAGGCACGAAAATATATATAGGGCAAAATAATATAGGTTAACTGAAATGTACATGCCATCACTTAAAAAAAAGGTGTCAGCAAGAATTGTTACACTACATTAAAAGGAAAATAAAAATAAGACAGATATGAAAAGTCTTCATTAAAGTGTGTGCCTATTTCCATTCTATGGAGGTCAGGCGCGAACGGAGACCCCACAGTTTTATTACACCATCCCTATTTAAGTTAAAACATACTTGTCAAAGTATTATTATGTACATCTATATGAAAAACACTTGTAATTTTTTTTCTTCTAATTTTTAAATTTTTTAATTCCATTCTTTGTGGACCAAGCGCGTACGCAGACCCCACAATTTTTATGAATCACCGTTCTGCAGATCAAACATACCCATTCCTGTGTCTCGATACATCTTCTATCATTATATTTAATCAGTTTTTTAAAATAGTCAACCATATAGGAGCCTATTCGTGACCACACACACACACACACACATTAAACTTTATATTATATATTTATATATATATATATATATATATATATACATTATATATATATATATATATATATATATATATATATACATATCTATATACATTATATTTATTTTTATTATTTTTAAAACAGTAATCTACGTACACGCGTGTTTCGAGTTAATTAACTCCCATCAGTGTATATGTATATATATATATATATATATATATATATATATATATATATATATATATATATATATATATATATACACACACACATATATGTATATATACACGTTTTATTTTTCATTACCGTATCTTTCTGTTAAGTTACATTATTGTTTTAGCTAACCGGCCGTTTTTTAGCCGTCTGTAGCATCCTTAGACTTTTACAGGAATGTTCGTTATGATGGGATGAAAGAGTGAATGATCTCAGGGGAGGGATACAAGTCTGAGGATGCTACAAACGGCCAAAAAACGTTCGGGTAGCTGAAACAATAATGTAACTTGACAGAAAGATGCGGTAATAAAAAATAAAACGCATATTGCTCTACATCGGTATTTAGCACTTTCTTCAGGTTTTTATTAATTACCATTTCTACTCAATATATATATATATATTTCTACTCATATATATATATATATATATATATATATATATTGTGTACAGAAACAGATCATTGGTACCGTCGGTGTCAAGCCCGATAATAAGGCCCGTTCAAGTTATCCTTATCAAGCTCTCTTCAGCCAATATTCGTCTCTGAAGAGAGTTGAAGAGAGCTTGATAAGGATACCTTGAACGGCCTTATTATCGGGCTTGAAACCGACGGTACCAATGATCTGTCTCAACTAACAACTTTCTGTACACAAAATATAAATACGCTCTTAAAATTAGGATTTTCATTTTAATTGAGCACTCTGCTGGAATTCTTTTTCCAAAAAAAAAAACTAATCATTTATATATATATATATATATATATATATATATATATATATATATATATATATATATATATATATATATATATATATATATATATTCTGTAAGTGCCCGCCGATTAACTGATGAGGTTGGTTGTTTTTGTTTTACGGTATATCAACTCTTTTCAGGTTATTTAATGCCGAAGCAAGTGATTTCGAAGAAAACATTTTAATAGTATATATATATATATATTTTTTATTACAAGTCGGTTTCTATTTAACCCATAGTTGGGACCGTAACAGGTACTACCACTCCGGGTCAGAATCGACCTGGGAGCAGTTGCAATTAAGGGGCCTCACGATCAGATATAGTTTACGGTAATATCCAGGACCAGCTCATAAGAAAGAGAGCGGTGGAAACTAGGAAGCTGGTTGGCTAGCTGAAAATTCAATAGTATATACGTATATACAAACGTGAGACTAAAAAAACTCTTCGCACACGCCTGACGAATCCGAGTTTGGATTAAACGCGGAATATTCTGTGTAGCATAATTGCCATATCTATTTGTCTAACTTACTACAATCTCTCTCACACTCTCACTCTCTCTCTCTATATATATATGTATATGTATATATATATACTTATTTATTGTTAAATAAACATGTTGACATCCCGCTGCTACAAACAGCCATTTGTTTCAATCAAACAACAGATATCATCAGGCAGCGACTTGACTATTCAAATGTTCAATGATTATTCATTGAACATTTGGATAGTCAAGTCGCTGCCTGATGATATCTGTTGTTTGATTGAAACAAATGGCTGTTTGTAGCAGCGGGATGTAAACATGTTTATTTAACAAATAAATAAGTATTATTAGCTCTTTTTTATTGAGCACTATATAACAACCTCGTTGAATTCATTATTTTATTACTTTTGAATAACAAAAACCCGAGTATGTATATATATATATATATATATATATATATATATATATATATATATATATATATATATATATATATATATATATAACCTTACGAATAACCGGATTGAGATTTATAAAAGAACGGCCTGGAAAAAATCCAATCATTTGGGGTCCCTAGCACATAACCTATTTATTTCAAGGAAAATCTGTCTGGGTCACAATGGCACAACCTGTCTTTTACTTCCCTTGTATCTTTAAACTAAATGTTTCTGTCATTAAAAATGTTTGGCTGGTAATAGAGGCAGCGTTACGCCAGCAGCGCTATCTATGATGTAATCCCTTTAACGCTTCAAAATAATCTTTCATTCTAGAACGCTTGCAAACTGGATTTTTCTAGAGAATTGGATTATGCACATTTTTGCGATTTTAATTTGGATCTATTTGTCAACATTGTAACTCCAACTACTTCTTATCAGATCATTGATACTTATGATATGTTCTTTGGAAATACTCTACTGCTACATATATTTTAATATTAATTTTTAATTAAAATTTTCATTTTTCATTTATTTTCTCTATTTTATGAACTCTTTACACTAACGTTTATTGCATATATGAATAGTTTTCATATAATTCAGTTCTAATTCATGCCAGTAGTGGCACATTCGAAGCGTAGCTATAATATTCATTTGCTAATATATTTTCCCTGATGAAAATAACGTATTCTTTGATACTCCGCGGATTAAGGAAATCTTGATATATCTATCTTGCAAATTATGATCGTCACTTTTTATTTGTGTTCTTGTATGACGAATTGTATTTCCTAATTTGTCTGTATTGAGCTTTGTTATTTCCTTAAGATTACATTAGAAATGTTATTATTTATATTTGCTTTAAGTTTACAGGCGCTTTTGGCGTGAAAACTTACTATTTTTTTAAAATTACATTTTCACTCCATAGAAGGCACATTGCCACTTTGGTGTAGGGGGCTACTAACAGGCGCAACAACTACTGGGGTACTATGTAGAGATTTGGGCAGCAAGATGTTGGTTCACGTTGCACTTGAACTTCTGCACGTCAGTACAGTTGGAGAAGCAGGGACCTGGAATGGAATTCCAAAATTTAGCGGTTCTGAGGAAGAAACTACTGGAGTAGAAAGATCTTTACATCTAGGGACTTCTACAGTGTGGGGTGGGATTTTGCAGCCTGTCGGGTCTGTCGAGGGTGTTCACGTCGTGGGGGCACAAGTGCCTGCAGTTCGTCAGAGCATTCACCATTATAATACTTGTAGAACAGGCAGAGGGATGCAACGTTTCGTCGATAGGACAGAGGCTGAAGCCTAGATGCCAGTTCAGGGCCTATCAGATTTGCGACTCTCTTTTGAACCTTGTCAAGGAACGAGAGACTAATAGCCGATGCACCAGCCCAAATATGACAGCAATACTCCATACATGGACGAATGGTTGCCTTATAGAGATACATGATACTTTCGGGTGTTAGTAGTTTTCTAGCACGGTAGAGAGAGCCCACCTTCCTTGCAGCGGCCCTGGCAATGCCCTCGATGTTATTGTTCCAACTCATGTTTCCTGTGAACGTTAGGCCAAGGAGTTTGAAAGACGTACTCTCAGATAAAGAGTCGTTGGCCATTGCTATAGGTGGTAGAAAAGGTCTCTTGCAGTTATTGAAGGAAACTAATTTATTTCTTAATATATATATATATATATACATACATATGTGTGTGTGTGTGTGAGGAGAGAGAGAAAGCGAGGGAGATAAGAAGGCTTTCTTTTTAAGCGCATGTGAAATCGTTCGTACAGTTTTCTTTTTCTTTTCCAATGAAAGAGTAAATGGAGAAATAGAAAGAAAAAGAAACAATGAACAAAGATCTCTATATTATGGGAAATCTCGGCCGTGACACACATCTCAGGTATAAGATGTGGGTAATCCATTTACAGGTTGGACTGATAGTGTCCCATTGCATACGTAACCAATGATAAAGTATTACGTAGAAAAAAAAAATTAAGAAATCAACTGCTCGATACAATTGCTTAAATTGCTCAAACGAATCATGTATTTAGACATATGAAATAGCCACATGAAGTCTTACGTGAAGAACTTCCCAGCGGCCGCGGAAAGCAATTATGGCGCATGCAAGAGAATTGAAAGAATGAAATAATAGAAATTATAGAAAAGGAACACGCGTAAATATATTTTTGTGGAAAAATATATTTGTTCAGCTACGTGACGATGAGTCTAGAACAGTTCCTCGTACGTGCTCGTTATGATTTCGCAAGAAGCAAAGTCAGAAATTTCATTTCTTAGAAGATGCCAATTTTGTCAGGTACTCGGCATTACAACTGATATAAGTTTCATTTTTATTGTCCGGTTGCATACTCAGAAGTACTTATTTCAAACATCTTGGTTCAACTTTCACAGGGAACATGAGTTGGATCAGGTACATCGAGGACATTTCCAAGGCTGCTGCTTAGAATTGTGCTCCCTCTACCGTACTAGAAAGTTTTTTGCGCCTGAAAGTATTGTATACCCATATAAGGTCACCATACGCCCATATGTAGTATTGTTGTCACTTTTGGATTTGTTAATCTGCTACTGGTCTCTAACTCGTAAATATAGTTCAAAAGATAACGCAAATCTGATAGGTTCTGAAATGTCATCTAGGCTTCAACCGCTGTCCAACCGACGGAGTGTTGCATTTCTCTGCCAGATTTACAAGTACTTTAATTGTTGATGCTTCGACGAACTACAAGACCTTGTACCCTCTCGATGTAAATACCCAGGAAAAACCCGACAAGCAACAACGTCACACCTCTACATATTAGAGATTCCAAGACGTAAGAAAGTTTCCACTCTAATAGTTTCTTCCCCAGAACTGATAGACTCTGGAATTTTCTTCTGAGTTCATGTTTCCTCAAATGTACTGATATGCCGAAGTTAAAGTGTAATGTGAACAGACATTTTGCTGATCAACCCCTTACGTAGTATCCCTGCAAATTATGTCATTGATATAAGACCCTATATCAAAGTTGCACCGTGCCTTTGTTTGGGATAGAAATGTAATAAAAATTTGTATATATATATATATATATATATATATATATATATATATATATATATATATATATATATATATATATATATATACTTGTTTATTGTTATATAAACATGTTTACATCCCGCTGCTACAAACAGCAATTTGTTTCAATCAAACAACATATATCATCAGGCAACGGCTTGACTATTCAAATGTTCAATGAATGTTCAGCTTATTCATTGAACATTTGGATAGTCAAGTCGCTGCCTGATGATATCTGTTGTTTGATTGAAACAAATGGCTGTTTGTAGCAGCGGGATGTAAACATGTTTATATAACAATAAACAAGTATATATATATATACTTGTTTATTGTTATATAAACATGTTTACATCCCGCTGCTAATGAATAATCAGATTATTCACTGAACATTTGGATAGTCAGGTCGCTGCCTGATGATATCTGTCGTTTGATTGAAACAAATGGCTGGTTGTAGCAGCGGGATGTAAACATGTTTATATAACAATAAACAAGTATTATCAGCTCTTTTTATTGAGCACTATCTAACAACCTCGTTGAATTCACTAGTCCATAACTTTTGAATGAAAAAACCCGAGTATATATATATATATATATATATATATATATATATATATATATATATATAAACTACTTAATTTACTCACATAAAATTAATATACGAAAGTACAGATTTATGAGTAAACTCTAAGTATTTACTTCAAAAGTGCTCAATACGTAGGCAGAGCTAGTTAGTAATTTATAAAAAATATATGGCGATTAAGCTACACTGAATATTCCGCGTTTCATCCACTCTAGGACGCTTCAGGCTTATGCGCAAATTCTGTGGTTGCTTATCGTTTTTATATGCTCCTCTTTTATTGAGATTTTAGTTACAAATCAGCTTTCTAGTATCCACCGCGCCCTTCCTATCAGCCAATGTGCATGCATTTATCGGAAAAAGGCCTATTTGGCCTCTGGTTGACCTGTTCCTTTGCGTGTGCTCTATTTAGTTTCTTGATCTGTTTTAAAACTAGGTTAGTTTTTTTAAATGTTAATTTATATATAAATATATATATATATATGTGTGTACATACATATATGCGCATGCTCTACTTTCTGCCCGTCTGTTTACTTGGTACTACCAAGAATGGAAAACATCTAGTACGGCCTGAACATATTAAAAAAATAAAATCAATGAATAAAAAAATAAAAAAATAAATGAAATAATTAAATAAATAAATAAATAAAATAAATAAATGAATAAATAAAATGAAACAAAATAAAATAAACATAAATAAAGAACGCAACTTGTCCAGTAACTAAAACATACACTGCACACATTAACTCTTTTCCTCCATGAAACAAATAGTTACATTTCCATTAAAAGCAAACGCTCTAATAAAACTTTTTAAAATCATAAACCTCAATATTGACAAATCATTTGTATACAACGATCACTTATTGTGACCGAAATCTAAACGATAAATAATGCTCAACACCATATAATATAGACGTTGAAAATAACTCCAGATAACACCTATATACATCTACCTCGGGTGGTTATATAACAACATATAAACACGTGTGTATACATCGCTTTTTACGTGCACACGATCCGTGGGTACTACTATTTACAAATAATTAATATAACCCCCAGTATAGTTATATCAGTGCTAATTCGTAGCAATTAACTGGGAGGAATTCCCAGTCACTCTCCTTGCTAAATAACACTTATCGCTGCCACAAAAAATGACTAATTTTAACCATCATGAATTTAATAATGACATATATTCCGAGTTTTCCAATTACTATCCTTATGAATTTTTTTAAAATAAATTTACTAATACACCAATTAATAAATCAACATCAAATGAACAAACGAAATAGTAATTAATTTTGTGGTGGCCCCAAAACGATTTTGTTTAAGATAAAAACAAAGTTATTAATGATGCTACCTTCTCTTTCCGTTTCCTTCTTCTCTCATCCTTCGTATTCCCGTTTTTCCTTCTTCCCTATTCCATCTCCCCCTACCATCATCCTTCCTTTCTTTCTTACGCCTCTAACTCCCCTTCCCTCCCTCAAACCGTTCACTGAAAGTCCAATCAACATCCAACAGACCCGGATAAATTTCTAACCTCTTCTCAGATATAAGTATGTTAAATTAGATTAAGCATAAACAAGGGATTTTTATGACAAACTGACCATAGAAAGTCACAGACAAGCGGCGAACAACAGATAAACCAGCCTAGTGCTTGTTGAAGATAACATCTCTGTAGCTCTAACTTTAGAACCCAATCCCTTCAAACCACTAACCCTACAAACTCTAACCTCTAACACCAACAGAAAAATGAATAAAGACACAGATAAATAAGTAAATAAACCAATACAAAGATAAATAAAGTAACAAATTCGCACACAATTTAACCCTGTTCTTCGCGAAGTTGAATTGAAGGAGGTATTTCTTAATTCATAATAGACAACATATTACGTGTGAGATGCTTGTCTTATTTGCTATTTGAATTTCTACATCTTTCGCCACTTTAAAAGTTTTTCTTTTCTGTATTGTAAACGGTTACGACCTTTTCCTACTAACCTTGTGTGTCGTGATAGAAATGCATATATTTAACCGTACAATTAATACCGATTGTCATTTAACAATAGTTCTGTATTTTACAGCGGGTTCGGGCGAATACGTTTTACTAAAGCTGCACAGAAACATCTATTTGAAAATAGTCCTTAATCAAAGTATGACATGATAGTAATACATTAATCTAGTCAGTTAGTCATTTGCACCAGTTGCGTCGTGTTTGGCTTGAGTACTTTAGGTTTAACAGTTAGATCAGTTAGGTCAGACAATGGTTTGGCAATGGCTGGACTAAAGTTTGATTCATGTTCCATGAGTTAAAGATCAGTTTTTTCGCTGACAGTTATTCCCCCCAACCTCGTAACAGACCCACTTCGAGGCTAACGATAAAACTATTGCAGCGTAAAATTTTTAGAAAGACTGAATTATCTTTGTCAGGAACGTGATTGAGCGTGCATTTCCGCTAGAAATCCGAGATTTTTTTTCCTCTTTACATCTGGCTGATAAAAATAGAAATTGTGTTCAGTGGACTGTTCATAATACGAGCATCATCTTAGATATTATTTTCATAACGATTCAACTAATGAATCCTACGATCTTCTTTAGGCGAATATTCGATAATTTTTTATGTGGACCTCAGCATCGCTACGAAATCTCAGACCTACCCGTTAAAATTTACAGAAAACTGAGAATAATACTAAGTTAATCCAAATAATATAATTCACCAATACTCATCTAAAATATTGTTGAAAATAAAACTTTTTTAAAACATGTTCAATTCTTTTAAAGGCCAAGATGTTTTGTGGTTGCATGAAATTACGTGCATAGGTCACTATATATCAAAATGAGAGAATGTTTGCTTGGTCATTCCGAAATTCCTAGTTATGTACTATTAAAACCAACCAACTTGAAATATATCAGAAATTGTTTTTTTTTTATTACTATTGATTGTTATAAGAATCTCGGATATCAGATCTATATCTGATTATAATGAGATTTGAGCCATACATTTTATCACAACTTTAAAATAGAAACTGTATATTTTTTACTATTCTACTTAATCTCCTAGCTCTGTTAACGTCAACTGCATCTGCTTCAGAAAGGTTTAATAAGCATTAGTGAATGTTGATCCGTTCGATTTCATTTTATCTCATGCTTGTTTTTTGCAAAGAAGAATACAATGACACATTTTTACTTCAGACGCACGTTCACCACGTTCAGTTATTTTCCTAGAGTCTGAAATCGTCAATATCTTCAAGAGATAGATGAACATTTCAGATCATGAATGCGTAATTTCAGTCATCATTAAAATGCAATTTACAATCCATTCACACAGAAGAAAAAAGTAGGAGGAATTATTTTTTTTAACTCCCCATCGTATAACCTTCAATTTTAAAAACACCTGGCGGGGATAAGAGTGAATCTTTAAGATACGCAGTTTCTGATTTAGCTGATAAAATTAAGTATGCATAAACACTTTCACCATTCACTAATCTTGCATTAGTATACAAACACTTTTCATTTATTAAGCGTTTTCTTTAATTTAGAATCGAAATGTTGCCTCCGCATTTTATCATATAATGTTTATCTATTTTCCTCTTGGATGATTAAAACGAAATTGACACGAAAGAAAATAAGTGTACGAAGCTTTGTGTTAAAGCTATGGCTTCAAACTTGTGAATTTAGGTCAAATTATGACATGCTTTTTTTTTTTAATTTAAATTTTACTTTCTATCTTAGAGTTAAATTATAACGATGTTTTAAAAAAAATAACATAAATCTCACAGAAAATACATTAACGTATATCTAAGTTTTGTTTCTACTCTCCTGGGACATAAACAAATCGGTTTATCAAGCCATAGTGGTAACAGAATTCATGCTTAAAGTTTTTACTATTTTTTAAATGTATTAATTTGTTTGTGTTTCCTGATTGATGACTTCCGTGATTACTGGCGTCATTATAATCGTATATCACAGAATACAGCCATATCATGGAAAAATTCTATTTGACATTCTAATGATGCTTACAATAATACAACTGTTGAGATTAATAATTACAAAGAAGTTTCTATCTTACGATTGTCCTAATCTAGAGTGTTATTTGTGCAACGTCTCACTCGGTATAGAATTGGATCTTCACCAGGCATGCTGGGCGTTATCTCGGAAAGGAAAGGAGAAAACTTACTAGCTCCGTAGATGGTTTCGTATTCTTTCCGTTTTCTTTTGTTTATTCGCCGTGTTTATTCATATGTGTGAAAAAAAAATGTTGGCATAGAAAGACCACTTTAATAAAGTTCGACAGGGAATTAACTCCCTTCTCTCGTTGAGTTTTAAGTATGGGTTGTACAAATCTTTGCTTTTCCAATAATTAGAGGTTCCTATACGCTGCTATTTTCTATGCTTCGTCTTCTTATGAATTTCTTTCTATTTTTAGCATATCTGCCGATCATTTCCAGCTCGCACTCCTGTCAAATATTTTGCCATAATTCCACAAAGAGAAGCGTGCTTCACTTTCCTGTTCATATGTCATCAGTAGGGTTATGACAACAGCATATTTTTTAATTATTTTTACTCTCGAGTATATATGCGACACAGTAAAAATAACTATACTGAGGATCACATCACACTGTATACAAACATATAAGATATCAATGGCTATATACATTAGGCTCAAAACAAAGAAAATGTATACTGTTGTCATATATATATATATATATATATATAAGATTACACATATATGTAATATAATAAGATAACACACCCACTCATGTGTACATATATATATATATATATATATATATATATATATATATATATATATATATATATATATATATACTAACATAAGCTTAAATATATCTTCGGAAGGAGGTAGGTTCAATCCACTGGCGGATTTCGCCAAGGTTTACTTAATCTGTGTCAGTTAACAGGCTTTTTGTGTGTGTGTGTGTGTGTGTGAGGTGTTTACTCAGTTGTTAGAGTGCTCGCATCAAATCCCGAGTTCGTATGTGTCAAACTGATGAGCCGAAAATGAGGGCGAAACTCTAGTCTTAGATTCGGTTTGTTGGCTGTCTGAATACGTGTGTGTCTGTGAATACAGTCACTGCAAGGAGGCATGTTCAGCTTCCTCCTGGTGTATCGGGACGTGTTACGAATTAGAGCAGGCAATTAATCGATTTAATTGGAAAAGGGACTATTTCCTCGATTTCGATGACAATTAAAATTTGGGTGTGAAACATCATTTGTTGATCATCACTTAATCCCGGGATAAGTTCGGCAACTCTACAGGGTGACACAAAAAAAACAGAGGACATTCAATTGTTTCTTCTGAGCATTTTACCGTCAACGGAGAAAAAAGGGGGCAAAGACCCCAGTGTTTTAACGTGATGTTTTGAATATAATAAATTAGTTATGACCAAAGTTTCATTTCATTCGTGAAAAACACTATTAAACGAGGCTTAATTAGAGTTGGGCCCGTTTTTTGGGGGTCACCCTGTACTATATATATATATATATATATATATATATATATATATATATATATATATAACCAGATGAATCCTAGCGTATATGAAACGCGGAATATTCTGTCGCTTAGTTGCCATAGATATTTATAACTTGTGTATATATATATATATATATATATATATATATATATATATATATATAATGTATACCCACATATATATATATACATATATATATTATTTGTTGTGTAGTGCAGTCTTTATTTTTTTCATGAGTTTCATTCGTTTGTGCATGACATCTTTCATATCTCTACTATTACATAAAAGATATTTTGTGTGTGTTGAGTGCATGCATTTCTGTGTGTGGTATTGGATTTGGTCCCTATGGACTCGGAAACAACCGGCCCGACATTTTTTTTAATTTCACGCGTAGTGACTTGATGTTTGTGATTGATTGTACGTATTTGTGTGTGTGTGTGTGTGTGTGTGTGTGTGAGTGCGGATGCGCCTGATAAGTATCGTCAAGCCCAATATAGAAGATATACCGTAGATTATTTTATAAGAGAAATGCGCGTTTGAAATGAATATTATTTTCAGGGCAGAATTGCGACATGGTACTTAATTACTGTACATTTAATTTAAATTCAAGTGAGTATGTAAAAGTAATTTCATAATATCAGCAATCTTTGATAAAACAGGGCCCGTTCGAAATTAATGTTTGTTTTAATTTGACCATGATATTTGACTGTTGCATTTAAAACGTCAAGTAAAGCCATTATATATATATATATATATATATATATATATATATATATATATATAGTAATTTATAAAATATATATGGCGATTAAGCTCTACATATATAAAAACAAGAAGCAACCACAAAATTCGCGCATAAGCCTGACGAATCCTATAGTGGATGAAACGCAGAATATTAAGTGTAGCTTAATCGCCATATATATTTTATAAATTACTAACTAGCTCTACCTACGTATTCAGCACTTTTGAAGTAAATACTTAAAGTTTACGCATAAATCTATACTTTCGTGTATTAAATTTATGTGAGTAAATGAAGTAGTTATATATATATATATATATATATATATATATATATATATATATATATATATATACTAGCAAAAGTACCCGTCGTTGACTGGGTTCAGAAACAGCATACAGAAAATGGACTCTGATTTATGGAGATATGATAGGTTATGAAAAGGAAGGTTTTTAAATTTGGGTTAAATTTGGGGGTATTAAAACCGAAGAAAAATATGATGAAAGTAAAAATAAAATAGATAAATCCCATAAGTTATTATACCATACCTGTTCACACTGAAAAAACTTATCACAATATTCTGTGGATTTATATTAAAAAACCTTATTAAACTTTGTGACATATTTTCATTCTATTGAGGTAAGGTGCGAACGAACACCCCATAATTTTATTAAACCACATTTCTTCAAAATGAAACATAATTATCAAAGTATACTTACGTAGATAGATATGAAAAGTCTGCATTAAATTTTGTGTCAATTTCCATTCTATGGAGGTCAGGCGCGAACGCAGATCCCACAATTTTATTATACCATCCCTATTCAAGTTAAAACATACTTATCAAAGTATTCGTATGTACATATATATCCAAAACATTTGTACACGTTTTTTCTTTTTTTAATTTTTTTTATTTCCATACTTTGTGGACCAGGCGCCCCGCAGACCCAACAATTTTTATGAACCATCGTTCTGTCAGATCAAATATATCCATTCCTGTGTGTCGATACATGTTCTATCATTGTATGTTATCAGTTTTTTTAAAAATAGTCAACAATATAGGAGTCTATTCGTGCCCCCCACACACAGCTTTATATATTAAATATATGAAATCAACCGTGGATTCTATACAATGCATTATAGGCTACAGCGGTACGCCATAATTAAGTTGACACAACGGTTCTCTCCAGATCACGCAACTTAAACAATGTAGAACCTGACCAGTACTAGATAGGTGACCATTTAGGAAAGCGAGACGCTGTATGTACCGCGAGGTGAAATACCAGGTTGGGAAACTGGCACTATCTATCCTTCTCTCGAGGATAGATGGACCTCCCTTAAGCCGTGGTAGGCAACCCATCTAGTGATGGCGTCACGATAAAAATACCCTTTATAGCCCTAGTAAAGCATAAAGTATTCAGTTGTGGAAAAGATTTGAATTACACTACAAATTCGTGTAGTGAGTTTAATCTCAGCTGCGGCCGTATGTTGCGTTTACAGTGGGGAATCGTGGTAAGCTTCCTCCCGGTATACTGCGGAGATGGGAGTCCCTAACTGAGGCAGATCGATGTGATTAAAAATCGGCTATTTTACCGATTTCTATTACCAAAATATATGGAAGGGTGGAATATTTGTTGATCTTTATTCGATCCTAGACAACGTCGGGTTTCCTTGCTAATGATGTATATTGGTAAGATATTTTGAGATAACTTAATCTATGCATTTTTTCGGAGTTGGTTAAACTTCAATATTTTTCTTTTTCATATGTGTTTTATTTTAATGATTTCTATGTCATTTATTTATTTTCTCGCATGAATATCAAGATTCTATTACTGGTATTTGTTTCCCGATACTTTTCAAGTTATAATTTTGTCTAGACAGACAAGGCGTACCTACGGGATAGAACCACGTTAAGATTGCCAACAGCTCAAGTGAAAGTGATTTTTGTAGAACGAACTGGGTTCGAACTTGAGTCACTCAAGTCGTCAGTCCAAGTTTTAAACCACTAGGCCAAAGTTACCTCCTACAGAGCAGAAAAGAATTGTAGACTTTCAAATTACATGAGAAAACCGGTCAGTATTCCTGCGTAGAGACGCATCAGCCGACAAGTAAAAAGTTGGTTTTGAAGGATGTAAGTAAAGGCACTTATCTTAATTATGCGTGAAGAATATCTTAACGTATGCGGCATGAATTGTCGGATTTAATTAAAAGTAGACTTAATAATAGTGGTTTGGAAGCATTTACTTAGCGGTACATAAAGTTTATTAATAAATGCTGAGATTTTCATTAAAACTATGAAATTCTTTAATTTTCTTACACGAAAAACTAAAACATTTTAATCTAGCATCCTTGAATTATATGCTAGGGAGAACGATGGGCACGTAGTTGACGGCAAAGCTTTCAACTTGGGTGTTCAAAGTTCGAATCAATTTCGTTCCACAAAATTCACTTTCCCTTAGGATGTTGGCAACTTCCACCTGGTATCTCCCCATGTCTTTCTAGAAAAATTTCTTATTACAAAAATATCAGGGAAAGCGCTGTTACGAATTAGAGCAGGCAATTAATCGATTTAATTGGAAAAGGGACTATTTCAGCGATTTCGATGAAAATTAAAATTTGGGTGTGAAACATCATTTGTTGATCATCACTTAATCCTGGGATAAGTTCGGTAACCCTACAGCCCCCCCCCCGACAAAAAAAACAGAGGACATTCAATTCTTTTTTCTGAGCATTTTACAGTCAACGGAGAAAAAAAAGGGCCATAGACCCTAGTGTTTTGATGTGATGTTTTGAATATAATAAATTAGTTATGACCAAAGTTTCATTTCATTCCGACAAAACACTAAGAAACGAGGCCTAATTAGAGGTGGGGGTCGTTTTTTGGGTCATCCTGTACTAATATATATATATATATATATATATATATAGTCTTCGAATCCATACTATATTATTGTTATGCCTCACCGCGAGTGATAGTCTCTTGTCTTACCCCCTATAGAGAAGGTAAATAATACGTCTATATAAGCTCACTTCTTATTGTTGTTATTATGATTAGGAAATAATAGTATCTATTATTTTTTTGTTTATATATTTCTATATTACTGAGGGATGTTAGGCACGAGGTAGGTGAACTACTAGGACCCGGACCACTTACAGTAATATAACACTTTTGTCTCTAGACTGCGGTAAGAAATTTAACATTAACCAAATGACGAGTTACAATGTGCTAACTAGTTTAAAATAATTAGATTGTCCCAGTCCTACAAAATCATCAAATCCGTAGTTTAAAGCATAGACGCACTTATGCGTACGTCGTTATAACTTTACGATAAATACTTATCCTAGATACAGATATTTTACTTATTTATTTTTGCTTGCGATCGAAACTCTAATTGGATTTCAGAAACAAATATAAACTACATGATAATGTTAGCGCATAGCTTAATCCGATATTTTTACTGACGCCATGTTGGTTGCATTTATTTTTCTTCGAGTCAGCAAGACTGATGTCACAGTAATTCGACAAAATCGAAAGACTCCAAGAAAATGCGCAACTGAAAGTCTCTTGCTGATAAAACACAAAAAAAAAATCAATAATCGCAGTGATTCATTAAAAAAAAAAAATAGCCTGCCATCAAATCTCATAACGAAATATCATTTAAACGAATTTTATGTAAAGACACAGGCACGTAAGTATAGATATCGCTACACATTGCTGTTTCTGTCAGCTTCCTCCCGCCATTGGAAAATTAATTGATATCTCATACGGATCAATATAAAATAAAGCAGAATCGATGGGTTCATGTTGAAAAAGAATTGATAGCGTTTTAGTTAATGTGTTAAATGTCCGTCTAATGATAAATAATAATGGTTGCAGTGAAATCTTGGAAAACAGATTATTACAGATACACCAACATTTTGGGCGAAAAAATAACTCATTGCTGCTGATGCGGAGATCTACTGCATAAAAAAAAAACGGAAGAAAATAACCCCATAAACTAAATAAGCAATACATAGTTATAAAATATGTTGTCAAGATCGCCGGAAATATGATTGACTCGTTTTACCGCTCCAGTAGATACCAGACTGTATATGCAATCCTCTACCGGTGTAAAAGCCGAGTACGTCTTAGCTGAAGTACTGTTGCCATATTCGGGGAGGGGCTGCTGGGAGCAGCTTATCCTGCCTTGACAGAGTTTTAAACCGACTGAAAGCGGGTACATGGTGCCTGTCTTCCCACAGAAGCATTATGCTGACCTATCTCCTGTTCAGTATTATTTTCATGGCAAGTTCTCGTCTAAGCTCCAATCTATAACATCTTCTTGCCAATTATTCACAAATAAACATTCGTCTCGCTACACACACTACTCACAACTTCCTCACTTTCTATTTTTTGCATAAACCCAAAGTGAATTCCTTGAATAAAACTTCTTTTCTAGAACTACCCGGCTGTAAAGCTCTGTTCCGCTGGCTTGCTTTCAAGCTGACTATAACATGGTTGTGTTCAAGTTTAATGCAAACAAGTTCTTGCTTAGCCGTTTCCTTAATTAATCAAATTATACTAAATTACAACTACTGATAATAAACTCGCTGTTGTACCGATGACTACCGTGCATTTATTAACCACCATCCTCGAGTACAGTTCCGGCCTTGATAAGCGATTACTTACTTGTAAAAATTAAAACTGCGTATATGACCAGTCTGAAAAGGGCGTGGCTAAGTTGAATGCGTATATCACAACAGGAATGGGGGGACGGTTGTGGATACTAGTCTGTATAATTATATCAGAAAAGAGAGTTCTGCTTCTGTCAATTTGTTTTCACGATTCAAACCTGTGGGACTACTTATTATCCTTAGCAATGCACTTTAAAGATATACAATTATATTTTTATATGCCCGCGTGTGACATCGGTTTTAAAGGTAGTATATGCTGTAAACATGAATACAATTATGAAGTAGATAAAAACAAGCTGAGTCTATCCTCAAGCCTAAACAAGTTATTCAACTAGAAATATGGTGTACGCAGTTCAGAATAATATGTTTTATACTTTACTAGGTACGAGCAAAATGAATGCCGATGCTCAAAATGTATAAATATTTTGACCCTTCCTTTACTTAAAAATTCACCAAAAATCAGGAAATTAACCAGTTTTTATCAAATGTTCAGTATGTATTAAATAACTACTTGTGCCCTACCACGCTTTTTTGTGGCTCAATTTGGTGTAATGGAAAAATCTAAAAAGAGAAAATGAATGTTTCTTATATTGTTAGTACAACAATTCACTCCAAAAGTGTAAAAAAAAAAATACCAAAAAAAACCCCCCAAAAAAACGGTACTCTTGCAGAATCTGACCAGGATCCTTAGGAGTTCCACTCAATCATGGTTTGCGCTCGAGAAGCAGTCATTGGATTAAGCCGAACGTTGCTAAAATGTTGGAATGGTTAATCGATTTTTTGTGTTTTCTTGTAATCAAAAATCTTACTTTTCAATTACTATTTGGGCGAGGGGGTAATATACACAGATTCGCAAAGTTATCCAAAAACAAATAAATGTAAGCAAAGGTAAGGTAAGTTACATTTCTACAAAACTGGATAATTTCTTTGTTTTTATTTAATGTAAAAGGTTTAATCAGCTTGGAAAAGCACACAGTGTTTATCAATGATTTGAAAAAGACAAATGGTTATGGACTCTGTTGAATATGTTAAGTTTAGGAAAATAAGTAAAAAAATTTTTTTAAAAAAATATACATAATAGTGTAAGAAACCCACCGAATACATGTGACCATGACATAATTGGTTGATTTCTGACAGTATATTGTATAGTTTATTAGTTTTAACTCATTTTCCAAAACAACGTAATCAACAGTGTCCGCCACCATTTGTATTTTTCAAATACACTGATAAACACTAGTTTTCGAGTCGACTAAACGTTACATTAAATCAAACCGGTTTGTATTACTGAACACAGATCCGAAAAAGTTGTCGAAATATAAATATATAATAAAAGTAATCTAAGGCAAGATAAGTTACTTTTCTACCTAACAGGATAAATCAGTTTGGTAGAAAAGTAACTTATTTTACCTTTGATAATATTTGTTATACATTTGTTTTTTTGGCAACGTTTTCGAATCTATGTGTACAGTAATACAAACCAAAAACAAAAACAAAAACATTAAACAATATCCAGTTAGGTAAAAAGTAACTTATCCTGCCTTTGAGATCCACCTACAGAATTTGTTTTAAAATTACTACTTTTAAACGATTTCGACGATGCTTAATAAGAAAATCTTATTTACAGTCTGCAGAGGAAAGTAGTTTTCGAGATATAAAGACCTGTTCTATGCACTTTAATTCAGTGGCGGCCATGAATAAACCCCACAACCTCTCAATATTAAGAACGGCTTTTGGAATGAAAACCGACAATCTCCTCATGTACAGAACAGCTTTAGGAATAAACACGCTCAATATTCCCATGTTAAGAACGGCTTTCAGAATAAACACCCCTAACCTCCCTATGTAAAAAGCGGCTTCTGGAATAAATACCCCCATCCTCCCCATGTTAAGAACGGCTTGCAGAATAAACAACCCCTACCCACTCATGCTAAAAATTGTTGAGATGGAGCTAAAGTATTTTTTTTAAAATAAGTTGTTAGTTTAAAGCACAACGCTACCATGGTTTTAATAAAGGAAAAACGTTCATATTTTCTTATATAAAAACAACTCGGGGGAAATGGCAGGATTATAGTTTAGGTGGCGATTAACCTCGAACCCAAAACAACTCAAACCAAAAACGAAAGGGACACATGATATGGATTCACCGGTTTTTATCTATGAAAACAGTGACCATATCGTTCAGTTTACAAATAAGCTGAACTTATTTTCCAAAATCAAACAATATAAATAGATTTTTTTCTTTTATTGTTAGCAATATTCTAAATTTCTTTTAATATTGACCTACTTTAATATTAGTCTTTTCCTCTATCGCTAAAAGGCATTAATATTAATTTTAATTAAAGTTTAGTGATATTTGTTTACTCCGTTGACGTTGCTAAAAAAAAAACGCTGGTAATGAAAAAAAAAAATATAAACAGATTTTTTTAAATAAAAAAACGAAACAATTTTTATTTACATTATAAGCATATAGAAATAGAACTTTTGATAATTTAAAAAATTTGAAACAATACGAACAGAATTGTTTTGCTACTTTTGGTGGAGGGTGTTTTTCATCCTCACCAAAAGTCCAAGGACAATTATGTTCGTATTGTTTAAATTTAAAAAAAATACTCAAAGGTTCTATTTTTATATGTTTATAATGTAAATAAAAATCGTTTCGTTTTTTATTTAAAAAAAAAATTGTTTATACTGTTTTTTTTTTTATTTCTAGCATTTTTTTTGCGCGACGTCAACCGAGTGAAGGGTTAAATAAAACAACGTTTTTTTTTTACACAGTGATCACCACTTATCAAGGCCCGGAAGCCACTCAGGGATAAGGGTTATTGCAAGTACATTACGTTAGTGTGGAGATTTGATGAAGTGTTTAATTAAGGGGGCGGTTCATTAGGAATTTGTTAACATTGGACTTGAAGACATCCAAGTTGTAGTCCGGACGGAAGCAGGCAGACGGAACAGAGTTCTACAGGCGTTTGATACACACATGATATAATGTAGCGAAAAAGGGGAAAAAGTTTTCCTCTTATAATAAAATGCATCCGTTAACAACATGTGTTTTTGTAAAAAAAAATGAAATTGTTAGGTGAAAGCACAGAATAGTTTCAAAACTCCTCCCACTAAAAGTATCAAAACAATTCTGTTCGTATTGTTTATTTTTTTTTAATTATCAAAAGTTCTATTTCTATATGTTTACAATGTAAATAAACATTTTTTATTTTTTTTTATTTTTAAAAAATCTGTTTATATTGTTTTTTTTTTTTTTTTTCATTTCCAGCGTTTTTATTTGGCGCGACGAGAACGGAGTAAAGAAATATCACTAAAAATTAATTAAAATTAATATTAATGCCTTTTAGCTATAAAGAAACAGACTAACATTAAAATGGGTAAATATATATATAAAAAAAGAATATTGTTTACAATAAAAGAAAAAAATCTGTTTATATTCTTTAATTTTAAAAATAAGTTTAGCTTATTTGTAAACTGAACGATATGGTCACTGTTTTCATAGATAAAAACCGGTGAATCGATATAATGTGTCCCTTTCGTTTTTGGCTTGAGTTGTTTTGGGTTCGAGGTTAATCGCCACCTAAACTCCGAGCCTGCCAAATAATGTTTTTTTCTATACGCACGTGTAGTCAGAATCGTTATTTTTCGTCATTTCAAAATGGTATAATTTTATCATAAGGACCGCCACAATGAATTTAAATTAAAAAAAAGGATTTTTTTTATTCTTATCGATTAAACAGATAATGAAATATTGTAATTCGGAAGTCATCAATTCGTGGACCGCTCATTTCTAACGGAAATAATATGGCGAAAATAGTTCCGCATTACGAAAAATATTTTTATTTTATTTAATATTAATATCTGTGTTACTATTTTAACGATTAAAAAAGTGTGTTATATCAGAATTGTTATTTTTCGTCATTCGACAAATAAAAGTTTATTTTTAATAAGGTAATATTTTCTTTTTAATATTTAAAAACACAGTTAGATGATAAAGATTCACTGTTATAAAATTGCACATAAAACGGGATTGTAAATTTCTAGTTTATCGATTTTAAATACACCAGACGTTCCATATATATATATATATATATATATATATATATATATATATATATATATATATATATAAATGATCGCGAAATATAATGAACTAATTATTTTTATGTAAATTTAAGTGGAATTTTATTATTTTGTTTAAACAAAAAGATACCTTTACTAAAGTTATGGTTTTCAATAGTAAATAAAAGACGCCAGAATTTATTTTTGCTTTTTTTTATATAAAAAAAAACATCGTGATTTATAACAATAAGATTAATTTTTACCAGAACATTAGGAAAAAAAACCCCTAAAGTCTGTATCAATGAATTCGATATAACCAGAAGAAGAATAAATTTCCGAATAACCGATATTACCATTGCATTAAGCATTGTTTATTTAATATTTTCACACAAAAAAATATAAAAGCAAAAATATTTCTACTGTTTTAAAAATACAGATTTCGCATAATTCTTATATGCAAGATTTTAATAATTTCTTTGCTCGGAAGAATGTGAAACTTTTGGGCGTAACATAATTTTTATATAATCTCGTACAATAATTAAATAAAATTAATTTTAAAACAGGAACAGAAAAAGTAATTAAATTAAAAAGTCATAAAAAATGATACAGACGTTCAGAATAGGAATGTATGGAGGCATGTCTGGAAAAAAAGAAATCTGACACACCTACCTCCTTTTTCATTTTATGACTTCATTTTTAAACATCGTATCGATTGCCTGACATTTTGGGCCTCCTTATAATCGTGATTACAAAGTGTTAGTTTGTTGCGTTTTAGGGGAACGGTAAAATTACTTGCTTTTTGAGGGTTAATAAAGTTATTTTTGTACAAACAATGTGTTTTTTTTAATATTTAATTAAATATCTTGGGACTTTACTTCACTAATTATCTTTGAAATAAACCCAGAAAACTAATATTTATCTTTTAAAGGAGTTTTACAATTAATTTATTTAACTTCAAAATTTAGCTTAGTTGGTTGGCTCGCCGTAAAAACATTTTTCATGATTTTTTTTTCACGTGTACAAATATTCTTTTCCTTTAGGAAATTAACTTTAGTCTCTAATCTTTCGAAGTAGTCTGAAACTTACAAAAAATATGGTGAATTGGCTTCCAAAACTAGATTCCCCTATTTTTGCCTATGCTTATACTTTCCAGGATGGGCGTACCAACAGCAATCCCTCTTTTTTATCTGTTCGAATGAACCAGAGCATATTTCAAATTACTTTGTTATCATTACTAAATAGATGCTTTCGTGACCTGAAAGTTTCATCTCTCTGTTGCAGATATTGATGGTGTGAGGTTCTAAGAAAGCAACCCATGTAATGGACGTGCGCCAATAGCAGGATTGCGTCATTGAATTCCTGGCAAAACTGCTTTCAGAATTATAGTGGATATGAAGAAAAATAAATTCTGGAGCACGAAAGGTCGGTCGTTTTCATACTATCACTCCCGCCTTAAGAGCTTTTAAACTTTTGAATAAAAAATAGGAGGCTCTACCGTTGGTACAATCCTCCTACATAGTATAAAATCTCTATCTCCTAATACTATTGGACGTTTTGATGAAAATACATAACACAATAGAGATTTCTTTGAAGATATCAAGAAGTCTCTAACAAGTTTCGAAAATCTAATTGAATTTAAGGTAATTGAAGAACATTATTTAATGTCGAGGAATTTTTAAGAAGCCATTTATACCGTTTGCGCGCGAACGTGAACGTGAGTAAACTTGATTTATGAAATGTATACTATTTAAAAAAGTTTCAAATTTAATAGCCAAAAATATAAACCTTAATTTAATTAATTAAAACTAGAATTGTAGCCCATATGGCAAATCCAGTTTCAAACTATATAAATTGTTAAGTACTTTTAAAATAATTACTATCACAACTGATATTTACTAATCCGTTTAAATAGATTATATGTTTTTATTCACGCATTTTAACATGATATAACTCATTAAAAAATGATGAAACACAAAATGTAGATTTTATTTTTGTCAAGCTAAGGTTTTTAAATTAAAACCAAATAAACAAACAAACGAGTTCGTTTGCAGAACCTCCCACTGGAGTTCCTAAGGTTTCAATTTTCGATTCCCAGTGAATAATGATATCAAATACATTTTAAATTCATTCCATACTAGCGGCACACACAACGCCAAGTCAAACACAAAATCGAGTACACTCAACATCAAGTACACTCAACATCATCTTACCATCAACGCTTAGCCTGTTAACTCGGAGTATGGGAAATTTCCATATGCACAAAACAAAAGAGTAAAGATCATAAGTAAACGTTGGATAAAATACTTGTTAATATTATCAAGAACTTGCCAGGACTCGGACTTGGAATCTTCTTATCCGTAGTCAGACACGTTATCCATTGCGCAACAAGTCCTTTTTATTTCTTTATTTTATGTATTTGCATTAATGAGAACTAAAGTACTTTCTAAAATCCTCAATGAATTCATAATCAAACTAGCGAGACCTGTGGAAATTCCACAGTGCATTCATTAATATGTAATATATTGATGTACGCATTCTGTAGATGTTCAGTGTAAATGCAGAAGCTCTGGTATTATTTTAGCTTTTCTGTTAAAACTGCAAAAGTATTCATCTAAGCTAGCATGAACGCCCGGCAAAGCCCGGTCATAAATTACTCTTAAATATGATATGGTTTTTCCGATTTTTAAAAGAAGTTTTAACATAGCTCGATTATTGATTATTTTGCATTACGTTCGCTGTTTTCTTTTGTTTGTTTTTTTTTGTTTTTGTTCTTGTTATAATATTTAAACAACGTTTGCTTATTCTTTATGTTGTATCTTGTTTGGATTTACCCCCCCACACACACACAAACACACACCTCACAACACCTGGGTAACGCCTGGTACCCCTGCTAGTCTACTGATACACTCAGCTATAGAAATGCGGCAAATACAAATAAACCTGCTGATTGTAAACTACGAGGTGCCTTTCATAATTTTAAAGAAGTTTTTTTTTCTGTATGGCCACATTTATTGACATCACACACATGCAACTTTAATCCCTTTCAAATAATCCCCTCCAGTTGCAATGCACTCGAGGTCCTGTTTCAATAACGTCTAGAAAGCCCCATAGGGGTCCTCTTGTGTAAACGTGGCATTGACCCTCGTCACAGCCGCTTTCATCTCCTCACTGCTCTCATAACGACAGGCGCTAACTTACAAAGAGCAAGGTATGGGTTATATAGAGGGTGGGGAACTGTCTTGATGTCCATCTTGGTCATATAGACTCGAGGCATCGCACAAATCTACCGCACCTTCATTTCCTCGCGAATATTTGTGCGACCGTTCCCACACTGACATCAAACTGTGCATTTATTTTCTCTATAGTTTTCTGACTTCCTTACTCTTCCTACGCCTCTCATCATCTTTCACAGACTGCTACCTTCATTGAATCTGTTACACAACTAATACCTGATGTTCCATCCATGTAAGATGTCTCAAAAGCTTATGTACGTTTCTATATACAAATTTACGACATTCCTTTAGCATCTCGTTCTTTGAAGGTGTTCTCACGCCCGATTTGCATTTTTAAAATTTCCCGGTTGTGACAATTGTGACAATCAGGCTTTAGTATGTTATATTAAAATTCCTGCTGTAGCTGTTCATTTGAATCTGAAATCATAATAATCTGTACTAATATATTAAATTTGAAAGAGTCTTCGGTAATTTTAAATGTTTGTAAAAAGTCTGGAACTTATAGAATGTACTTATTATTAGAAAAGTTTCTTAGTGAACAATGGGAACCCACGAGTATAAGCACACACACACATACACACACATATATAAACCAGCAGTTAATATATATATTACTTAATTTACTCACATAAAATTAATATACGAAAGCATAAATATATGCGTAAACTTAAAGTATTTGCTTCAAAAGTGCTCAATACGTAGGTAGAACTAGTTAGTAAGTTATAAAATATATATGGGGATTAAGCGACACTGAATATTCCGCGTTTCATCCACTCTAGGACTCTTCAGGCTTATGCGCATAAGCCTGAAAAGTCATAGAGTGGATGAAACGCGGAATATTCAGTGTAGCTTAATCGCCATATATATTTTATAACTTACTAACTATATATATATATATAATATATAATATATATATAATATATATAGTATATATAATATATATATAATATATATATAATATATACGATATATATAATATATATATAATATATAATATATATATGTATATAGTATATATAATATATATAATATATAATATATATATGTATATAGTATATATAATATATATAATATATAATATATATATGTATATAGTATATAATATATATATAATATATATATAATATATATATAATATATATATGTATATAATATATATATAATATATATATATTATATAATATATATATATTATATAATATATATATACTATATATAATATATATATAATATATATTATATAATATATTTATAATATATATAATATATATATAATATATATATAATATATATAATATATATATAATATATATAATATATATATAATATATATATAATATATATAATATATATATATAATATATATAATATATATATAATATATATATATATATACTAGCAATTAAGCATATGTAGGAACTCTTTCTAACTTGAGCTACGTGTGAATACGCTTTATGTAAGATTATGAATGGTTAGACAAACTTTTGTCTGGGTAATTTCGTAGATATCGCAAAGGTAACTTTTTTTTTTTTTAACTCTGAACAAAAATTTGACCCCTTAACATTTATTATTTTGGGCTCTTCAAAATACATAGTTTTACCCATGTCCAAGTTACCTACATCTAATTTGCCAAGTCTTTAGACCCAAAGTTACTGGAGGAATTTGCTAGAAGGTGAAAAGATCAATACTTTCAACTTTGACATTTTGGCATACAAATTTTCGCCTCAAAACTGATTAAAATACTTGCCGCATGTCTGAATACCCGTTATGTATTTATTAATATTTTTAGACCAGAACTTTACTGAGTAATTTCGCTAGAGACCGCAAAGGTCATATATTAGCAACTTTGACTACTTTGCAACTGAAATTTTCAAACAAAACACGTTAATAATCTTGACTTATCTCTGAATTTTGGTAGAGACTGCAGAGGTAAATTTTTAAAAAAATTTGACTCCAAAATTGATCCTTTAACATGCATATGTTGGGGCCTAAATAAAAGTAAAAATTAAGACCCATGTCCCCGTAACCTATATTTAAAATTTCAAATGGTTCGACGTAAAATTGGCAGCGGAGTTTGGTAGAGTTTTCACAGATCAAATCGTTTAACTTTGACCCTTGATAGCCAAATTTCTGGCCGAATACGGATTATAAAGATTTTCTCAAATCTCAATACCCCTTATGTCAAGTCTCGAGTCTCTAGACCGAAAAATGACAAAGTTATTTAATAGGGAAATGTACACAGACACGCACACACGCGTTTTCACATTTATATATACAAAAGATAACCCAATATATAACTTGGACCTTATTACCAAACGGATGTAAAGAACGCATAACATGGATTTTACCAAGCAAGCTGAATCTAAAATAATCTTTCATATCTTTTTTTCTGCAAATCCTCCTGCTACAGGACTTCTGATATATTTATTATTTTGACTTTGACTTTCCATGTCTCACTGACTTTAGCAAATAGGGTGTATACCTTTAGAAATATTTGCTAATATTTTCTCTCCTCTGATGAGATGGTAGACATCGAAACCCTATAAGTTAAGGAAATTAATTTTCTAAAGTATTCTTTGTCTTGCTTAGAATAATATAAATTCTTTGATATGAAACTCAACCACTTCATTTCATTTTAATGAGAGTTTTTTGAAATTCATTGAATCACAATTTAATTTATTTGCTCTATTTTGCATATCGAGCAATCCTTGTTTAGATGGGATAACTTATAGAATATTACTTCGAGTAATATTTTGTAAACTTTACAATCTCACGTTTCCATAACAACTGATTGTTAAATAAAAAATATTCTGAAGTATATATATATATATATATATATATATATATATATATATATATATATATATATATATATATATATATATATATATAAAGAGAGATAGAGAGAGAGGGATGGGAAAAAGAGAGGGAATAAAGGAGAGAGAAATAAAAAGAGAGAGAATAGATATATTTGAATACACTTGAAAAAATAGGCTGAAATCTTTTTGTATAACTTCTTCACACAAAAGTAAAGCGTTAAGCAACAAAAAAATATGCCGTGGACTAAAAACAAAATAGTGTTTTTCAAAATAATCTCGGTAAAAATAACAGAGCAATAAAGAGACACATAATTAATAAGACTAGAAAAAAAGTCATAATCACTAGTTTAATCTAAAATTTCTGAGTGCATGTTTTATCCAAATGAAAACTATTTGGGCAGCTGGCAAAGAAAATATCAAACGAGCAAGGAGAGATATAATTGTTATGCCTGATAGGATGGTGACAGCATATTGAGAGCTGATGCAAGCGAAAAACAAAAAAAGAAAAAAAAAATTCACGCAGAAATATATGAATAAAAGAACTCTTTTTCAATGGTGGGGTTATCATCGCAAGTTCGGTAACTCTATACATGAGCATGCATAGGGTTCGAATTCATAAGTAATACGCCTGAGCTACAACCCTGTTGGTGGGAGTGCGCAATGTTCCCCGTCTACCCTCCCCCACCTCTACCCCACAAAACTGGAGGTATTTCTGTCATGTTTGGTAACTCTGCAAGTGTAAATACAAACGGTGGTACCATGCACAAGGTTTACAGTTATAAATGATAAACTCCCCCTAGGGGACCCTACTCACATTCAGCACTGTAACTAGTCAAAATATTCACCTTCTATGGTGGGTTATCCTGCCAAATTTGGCTGCTCTATGTAAAACAGTGTGAGTGTGCATAGTGTTTCCCCTATAAGTGGGGAGTGACATTACCTTACACGTTTTAGCTCCTTCATACCTCTTCAATTATTTATCATTGTATCTTTTTTATGCTGTCAGTTTAGTATAATTATATACTATGTAGGGGGCTATTTGTGTACAGACACAGCCGTTGAGCTTTATCACACAGGCACACACATACTCACACACACACACACACACACATATATATATATATATATATATATATATATAGAGAGAGAGAGAGAGAGAGAGAGAGAGTCATCCACATATAGTACTGTTTGGCTGTATCACATCTCATCAGTGCGGCTAGACAGGTAAGTACCTCAAGCTAGGATCAACACCCGTCTCTCGTACGACAGTCAAGGGTTTGCAAGATTACGCCAATCAGCTGTTGTGCGGGCAGTGAATTAACGATCTTTAGACATCGTCCGAATATCTAAGCTCGATTTGTTTACACAAAGAGCATCGCTTATAATATATATATATATATATATATATGTGTGTGTGTGTGTGTGTTGATTGATTTTACGTTGCGAAAGAGATACTGTCAAGAATTGTATAAGTCAACCGAATTAAAGGAATAAATTATAACATGATCAACATCATGAATTTTGGAATATAGCTTTTTTTGTCATTTAGTTTCTATATTGCTCTTTAATTACATTGAGCTCCTTAAATAAGGATTGATATATATCATAAGAAGCTATATTTCTACAGAAATTTATAACTATATATATATATCTAGTTATATATATATAATGTATAATATATAAAATACAAAATAAGAAAGTCGAAATTAAAAATAAATATAATTCGCTCCTACCCATCCTGAATTTACCTTTGTAACAAAAATTTTAAAAAAAGCTAGAAATATACCAAGCCTTTAAGAAAACGACAACAACAATCGCTCCTGACGACGATCTGATTCCCAATAGACATTGCTTGAGAAGAATATAGCCGAACAACACTTTTGGGCGCCATAATGTACAACATGCTAGCTGAAATATAAAGGACCATTCGATGAATTGAAAAGATTTCAATAAAAAAAAATCGGAAAAAAAAGAATAATTCTGTCATGTTCAATCAGACGTGCTTGAATATATATATATATATATATATATATATATATATATATATATATATATATATATATATATATATATATATATACAAAGATAGCACTTCTTGGATATATCTGATGAAACTATAATGCCAATGATTGTTTTTGTCTTTCGAGTTGGTGACTCAATGATCTAATGTGCTGATGGTGTGTGTCCAGGAAATAGCCATATCTTAAAAGTTTTTCGAATGCCTTCGGTATGTATCAGGAAAAAATAGCTTAAAATCGCATTTGTGAATTGATTAAAAACTCGATTTAAACGGTTTTAACAGCATTGTAATATACTCCTTCACATTTTGCATTGAGCTTGATTGATAATGGGTTTGCATGCCCGAATAAGTAAGGTTTTGATGATGGAGAGACGCAAGTTGCACTACCAGACAGAAAAGAATCGCAGTGTTTTTTGTTTTATTAATATGTTTCTGATATGTTATTTTTAGGTGTGCCATGTGCGAATTTTAATAACATGCCAATCTCCATCCCTGTCATGTTAATAACCGGCAATATTCAACTACATGCGACATACGAAATGAAGCAGCTTTGCCTGTTCTATTTTGGAGCGTATTTTAAACATATCAGTTTCCATAAAGATACAATAGACTCTTATCTGAAAACTTTAGAAGTAAACAAAACCAAACAGCAATAAACTGATTTCATCGCAGTATGGAAACATTCAAAATGAAAAAAAAATCACATTAAGATCTAGTATTATCATATCGTGATCACAGTCGAATCTCGCAGCCTTCCTATAAATTAACATTATATTTAAGCATTGCGTATTTTAATAAAAATATCACTATTCTTAAATTTCATCATCAAATATAGAAATAATTATTTAATTAAATTTCAATAATACATTTAGTTTTGTAGATTTTTTAAATGCTAATGCTATAATGAGCTCTCAAATGATTAATATTTTATGACAAATAAAACTATTCCAGGTCAAATTTTCAAGTTGTTTGAGACACACGTATTTTTTTCTGTGCAAATATAATAGTAATCAGTTTCGTGCTATAAACGTAATAAATTTGATGCTATAAACTTGATAGAGGTTTTGCTTTAAAGCAATTTACGCTATACATATAATCATCTTATACACTCATATTTTTATTTTCTCTAATATAGTTAATGGTATAACATAGTGCACATGGGCGTGTGCGAAACTATCAACAGCACCGGAGGATGGCTTGCTTGCGAAGAGATTGGCAGCAGCAGTAGGTACCGGAAAGTGCGTATATGCAAATTAGAAAGGAAAAAAACCCTGAAAATACACCATCTGCTCGTTGGCAAAGACCAAAGTGGACGTGTGAAGTCGAGGATGGGAATGGGCCGCCAGTGGCGGGCTTACGGTTGGAGGGAGAAGAAAAGTGTACACTGGGCAAGATAGACGTTTCGAAAGACCTTTAAATAGTCTCGAAACGGGAAAGTAACTGTAATAAAAACATTCATTAAAAGAGAAAAAATGGCGATCACGATTTTTATTTATTTTTTCCAATAATATTTTTATGAATTACTAAAGTAAAGTGTAATGTCACGTAACGTTACAATGGTTTAAATCATGGAGCATTATATAAAGTTTATGAATTAGACGAACTGGATTGGTGCATTAATTGATAGAGAAAGAGAAAGAGGTAAATTAATGTTCAGAGTTAAATTCAAAAAAGAAGATGATGCCAACAAGGAAAATGGTAACGTGTTTTACTATGTGCAAAATGCTTTGATTTGTCATATCGAAATTAATCCTTTGTATAATTTTTTTTTACACAGTGATCACCACTTATCAAGGCCTGGAAGCCACTCAGGGATAAGGGTTATTGCAAGTACATTACGTTAGTGTGGAGATTTGATGAAGTGTTTACTTAAGGGGGCGGTTCATTAGGAATTTGTTAACATTGGACTTGAAGACATCCAAGTTGTAGTCCGGACGGAAGCAGGCAGACGGAACAGAGTTCCACGGGCGTTTGATACACACATGATAGAATGTGGCGAAAAAGGGGAAAAAGTTTTCCCCTTATAATAAAATGCATCCGTTAACAACATGTCTTTTTGTAAAAAAAATGGAATTGTTACGAGTTTGAATAGTTAGTATAACTGTGCTCATTTTAAATGTAATTATATCAATATTTCAGGCCAATATAAGCTTGGACCTCTTTCAGGTAGGATTTGTTAAATATTACTAATCTTTAAGTCGAACTAATTATTTATGTGCAATTCCAACATACCCCTATAGATTTGATAAAGTATTTAGTTCGAAATTCCGTATAGATCCCACGAATTTGACTTACGGATTATCGAGTTTGCCATAAAACACCTGAACAACCCCGAAAGTATTGTGAGAGTAATAGTGAAGCTGAGAATCGTACTTCGAATAATCTAAGCGGTTTATACGTAGGTAAGGTAATACAACTAAAATAGATTCAAATAGGATATTGTATGTATCAGACGCATATAAAGATACTAGAATCGGTATCTGCAATGGACGAGAGATATACATCCAGGTACAAAAGGTACCGATATAGCATGTGTTTTTGATGCTTCGCTTTCGAAGAAAGTTAAGAAAATAAAAAAATAAAAAAATCAAGAGTTGGCGCAATATAATAAATAAAATCGTCCTCCTTCAAGACAGCGAATCTGGTTTACAGCGCACATATCGAAAGATTGGGAAGAGACGTATGTGGCAAGGGAGTATTTTCTCATACCCCTCTACTCTCTTTACCTAGCACCTTCTGACTTCTCTGACTATAAAGTAGTTTTGGATGAAAGACGTTTTTCAGAGAACGCAGCATTGATTTCCGAAGTGATGTCGTGGTTGATGAACTAACCTGGTGTTTTCTACGAAACACGGTTTCCAAAGCTGTCTTAAACGATGACATAAAATTGGTGGTTCCTATGTATAGAAAGACTAATAACTGCGTTATTTTTGTTTGCTCAACATCTATGATAATAGGGTCAGTGGCGTTACTTATTGAACGTCACCAGCAAACCTATTTGGTATTTGGATTGATACGGGCTCTTTTCATATTATTATTATCTGTGGAATTAGTGGTAAGTCACGTTACTATTTATTGTATGATTTCGTATTCTGTACTTTTAGATGCGTGATTAATCAGTGTGACGACTTAAATTATTCTGTTACCAAGGGGGAATTTATGCAAAAGCTGTTCGTTAATGATTGGATATAAATGTCTGCCTGTGGGCTGAAAAAAAGAAATCCTGCAGAAATTACAATCGCGAGATATTAGGATGTAATAAATGTATTACATGAGCGACTTTTACGGTGTCTACAAATATCTTCCGTTGATGTTGATAGTATGTTGCAGAAGTATTTGCATTTAAGTCGATGAAAATGCATTCTGTTTTCCATGCCAAATTCAGTGGAATTAAATCCAATATTTCACTTCCAGGTATAAATCACAGTTTTTGTGGGATATATGGTTAGAAAAGAAGAAGAAAAAAAAAGAAGAAACGTACCGGGCGTATCTGCATCGCTCTTTGGGAAAGAAGAAGGAAAGGATGACCAGCGCATTTGTATACGCGAAGGGCATCTTGGGAAGGCAGAGCATGATGGGAGAAGCTATTTTTTTCCTGTCTCTTCCTTTTATTTCTAGATAGGAGGATATAAAAGCTGGGAAAAATTCCCTGGGGGAGGAGAGAGAAAAGAGTCGTGAATATCTTCTCTTGAAAGGAATTTCATATTGCTGACGTTCGGATTGTGCGGTGTGACATTGGTGGTCGATTGGAAAAGAAGAGGGCTGGAACGTGCTGTTGTCGAGAGAGTGACTCACTCCTTCCCAAACCCCAGAACCGAATGTTGATTATAATCTGCAAAGCTGTTGGACATGTGTTTTGAGATAAAACAATATTCAAGTACCTTGTCTTCAGTGTTATGGAATGCAGGTTTCAACCCTTTGCTTCCAGTAATGCGTAATATCAGAACCGATTTTCAACGTGCCATGAGGTCTTCAACTTCGTCGCCAATTGTCTAAAATTGAAGGACCAGTAAGAATCCAAACAAATGCCGTTGGGTGCTAAACAAACGTGTATTAACCAAAAGATGTTACAGCAATGAAACGTCTTAGACTAATTGTACTTATATTCTGCGGGCTTGAAATGTTTGCAACAAGTTTTGTTTATTTCATCAAGCATTTCGCATCCATTTTTGATGGCTCATCTATTAAATTTTGAAGTTTACTAGTCACTGTAACTCACATAAATGCAGTTATATAAATTTAATGAATATATTTTTATATATTATTATTTTTAGGTGAGCCATGAGTTTTTGCAAGTTATAAAAAGTACAGTTAAACGAAAGGAAGGTTTCCAAAAGGCGCCAATAGAAATGTTTAAATGGAGTTAGAGAAGTAATGATTTGGTTTAGGAGCTTTGTAGGAGAAATCGCCAGGTTTTTGTTTATTCTTGATGGCGTTGAACTGGATTCAGTTAACAATTACTTGCGTTTGGAAGAGCATGTGTGGCTCTGATTGAGTTAACAGAATGATATCAAACACACACTTATTGTCCAACAAGATTACGCACCAAGCAGCACTTCTCGGTTCAGAAAAGTGTGGCTTTCAGGTCAATAAATCCTTAATACATAACTGATAATTGGCCTCCTCTTAACCCGATTTTTAATCCAACAGAAAAAATCTAATCGATTGTTAAGAGGAAGGATGAATAGTTTTGATACTACTTAAGTAGTAAGAAAAATCTCTGGTAGAGGATTACAAAGTGCCCTCTTAATTTTTATCTAAGAAAATGCAAAGTTTTATAATCCCATGTAAATACAAAGCTAGTGGAATGGATTAGAATTAAAGGAAAGTGGACTTAAGGTTAAAATGTTAACAACCATTGTGTAAAAACTGATTTTTAAGATAAAATCTAAAATAAATTTTTGTTTTTTGGAATTTCAGAAGAGATAATACAATAGCCATCCTATGAGTAAAACTTAATGTAGGCATAGTTTATGTTCGCAAATAAACGTTTTTTTTGCAAACTATTTTAACCTACTTTATTTTTACTAATTATTACAAACATTTCCCTGAAGATTTAGATTGGTGTTTTGATTTAGTTATATGCTGAGTAAATGTCAAACTATAAGTAGTGAAATATTATTTGGAAAAAAAAATCATTAATAAGTAATATTAGTATTAGATTATAGACATTATAATTGTGTAAACACCTTTTCTCCAAACAGTATCACTGTAAAACTACGATATCTACGTACATACATAAAATATCCTGATTAGATAAATAGGTATATTTCTTTAATTTAATGTTTATATATATATATATATATATATATATATATATATATATATATATATATATAGCATAAATAATCACACGAAATTATAGGCGTTTAAATTCATTAAAACAATGTTATTATCGAGTAAATATATAAAAATGAAATAACAGAGAAAAATGAAAGAAACATATATATATATATATATATATATATATATATATATATATATATATATATATATACACATTTTTAGTAAGTAAAAAAAAACCCATAATGGTAACTCAAAAACAAACAGGTTCTTTTGATGAAAGTTATCGACCTAAATTTTATCACAGCAGCGTTCCTATCGTTCAATACTTTAGAAACGTGTTGAGTTGAAAACAACTGAAACGGTAAACCGGAAAATCACATTAGAACATAAACCAATGGAAATATATTAAATTAGATTACTTAAGGTGATGGCTCATCAAGAAACTGTTCACGTTATACTTGAACACGACCATATTGTAGTCAGTTGTAAAGCAGAAAAACGGAGTTCTTCAGGTGTACAGTTCTAAGAAAGGAGCTTTGTCATGGAATCTACGTTTAAGTTTATGCACATATAAAGAGTGGAAGGAGATTCTTGATAGTAGAACCATAGAACCATAGATTGGCGTTCAGACGAGCATTAGCCATGAAAATAACAATACAGCAGATATATGCTCGGAACGTATCTTATGTGGGAAGGAGGTTTCAGGGAAGAGAAAAGGCATCACCAATTAGGCTACGAAGTCTATTTTGAACTTTGTAAAGACATGATATGCTGATTCTAGAAGGTCCTGCCTGGATGCCGCAACAGTACTCCATCCTTGAAGTTGAGTAAAGTATAGAAGTGGGGGCAAGATGATTCAAACAAACAACGAGAGAGATTAAAAAAAAGAAAAAAAAACAGGAAATAAAATACTTATATATATCATGGAGTGATCATTTACAGTTATCTGCGTGTTGTCCCTATTAATAGCTACGAGGGGCGTGCAATAAGTAATACCCCTGACCTGACCCACTTCCTATAGGAGTAGAGCAACGAAACTTGGCACAACTATTCTGCTTTCTCTACATATGAAACACCCAGAGTTATGCATTTCTCCCATCGTTTGATGCAACTCTGGAGACCGTTGTCGTAGAACACCTCAGGTTTGTCCTCCAACCACGACGTGACTTCAGAAATCAAGGCTGCATCATCTGGGAAACGCTTTCCTTTCAAAAACAACTTCATTGCTGGGAAGAGGTGAAAGTCAGAGGGTGCAAGGTCAGGAGAGTATGGATGATGGGGAAGGATTTCATGACCACACGCCGATCTGGCGACATGCCAGTTGTGGACCGGAGCGTTGGCCTGCAGGAGGAATGTACCTTTGCTGATCTTGCCCCGCCTTTTGATTTGGATAGCTTCCCTTAATTTCCTCAAAAGTGAAGCATAATAGGCTCCTGTAATGGTGGTACCCTTTGCCAGGAAATCTGTCATTACTACTCCGTCCTGGTCCCAGAAGATTGTGAGCATGACTTTGCCAACGGAGGGCTGCATCCTTGCCTTCTTTGGAGATGGTGAGCCTAAGTGATTCCACTGCATTGCCTGGGGTTTGGTCTCTGGATTATAGGCATGAACCTAGGTTTCATCCTGTGTAATCAGTCTTTTGAAAAAAATTGATTCATCTTCTTGGCACATCTCCAAATTCATCCTCGAGCACTCAACGCGTTCTCGCTTCTAGAATGGTGTGAGCAACCTGGTAATCCATCTGACAGACACCTTATGCATATGCAAATGGTCATGAATGGTAGTTTTCACAGACCCTGTACTAATCGTAATATATTGGGCTATTTAGCGAATAGTAATGCGCCGATCTTTCAAAAATGGCAGCCTCAACTTGACGGACAGATGCCTCATCAATGGCAGATGGAGGCGACCAAGTCTGGGAGCTGTTTCCACAGATTCCGGCCATGTTTGAATTCACGATGGCAGCGTTTTACAAGGTCATATAATGGGGCATTATCACCATGAGTTTCTTTCATTTCATCAAAAGTCTCCTGTGGTGTGCGTCCTTTCAAATACAAAAACTGGATCACTGCTCGACATACCACAGGCTCCATTTCACACCTGACTCAGTTCAAACACCTGTAAAATAGAAACCACAATTAGTTCAGAGCTGTAATTATCCACATAACTCGTAGAGATATAAATCATTGGACATGCTAATATTTCAGCTAGATCAGACAACTGGAAGTTGGTCAGGAGCATTACTTATTGCACGCCCCTCGTAATGCGAGGTTTTCGTTGGGTTAAGAATCATTGAGGAATTGGAAACTTTGATTTAAGTAATCTCACGTCATTTTTCCAGTAAGAAGCAACGTGCCCATTACACTTTTAATAATGTTATTACATTTAAACACTTTCGGACCCACACGCTGTCTGGTACCATTGAAAAAAAAAATAATAATAATAATAATAATGATAATAATGATGATGATGATTATCATCATCATCATAATAATAATAATAATAATAATAATAATAATAATAATAAGAAGAAGAAGAAGAAGAAGAAGAAGCCATGAAAAAATCCGACTGGGCATTTTCTTTAGTGCAAAGGTAAGGCATTTATTCGGAATTCTTTCAGAACAACTTTTTTCGTGACTCGAGCTTGCGCACGCTTTCTAATTTGTATACCTGCTTTAAAAGCTGCTGCTAATATTTTCGCCAGCCAGCTATCCCTCGGCTCCTGATTATCTCACACGCGTCCATAGGCGTTCTGTCAAAGATACACTCTTTGACACACACACACACACACACACACACACACACACACACACACACACACACACACGTCTTAAGTTTAATTGCCTTATCTCGCTCGCAATATATATATATATATATATATATATATATATATTGCGAGGGAGATAAGGCATAATATTATATATATATATATATATATATATATATATATATATATATATATATATATATATATATATATATATTGCGAGGGAGATAATGAGAAAAAGCATGTTTCTTATAGGTTTAATTTTGCATGGGCACACAGTTTTTGTTGTTCCATTTTCTTAGCTGATATAGAGATTTTCCGGTTTGGTGACTCTTGAATACGTAACATAAATTGTCCACGTGAAAAAACAGTCAGTGTGTAACTGTAAGGACCACAATTGTAAAGATTGTTCCCTGTGCTTTGTTGATGGTTATTGCAAATGACAATAACATTGGAAAGTGCAATTTCCTAAAGTGTAATGATGTATTCGGTGGAATCATAGGAATGCATGGAATGAAGATATATTCATCTGTGAAAGGTCCTGTTAAGATTGTTGTTTCTATGATATGGTTTGTTATATTTTTTTTTACTGCAAGCTATGTGCCATTGCAAAGGTAGATTGGTTTATATTTCACAACATGATAATTAGTACACCAAATTTCAGTTGCAATACATGCGGTGGTATCCCTGGCAAATATAGCTTTTGGATAATTAACCACTTTATCTGCTTTCACAACAGTGTCGATGGATTTGTATTTGACTACCTCACTTGGAATTTTACATTGAATAATAGTGTTAAGTTCATGGGCATCTTTGTATTGACCTGCAAGAATAGCTCATTCACTCAGTCAAATGGAATTCTTATAATTTGAATATCTGCAAAAAAACCTTTTAAACTAACTATTCTTTTGATGAAATAAACAGAAATTACAGAAGTTAAAAGTCAAAAAATCTGCCCTTAACTCTGATCAGCTGGCACTTTTTCGTACCCAATTTCCCACAAGTGATGCAAAAGTTTTTGTGCGGATCGAACAGTCTGCAACTGTACATCCATATTTTGAGTTAAGTTTAATGTCTTCACATGGAACAAAAAAGTAGAGTATTTGAGGCAAGCATTCATTTCATCTGCTGGTGTTGATTGAAGAATAACAGGTAACATTTGTCTGAAATCTCCTGCAAGCAATATTGCTGCATTCCATAATGGTCTGACATTGCCACGCAAATCTTGCAAGGATCGACCAAGAGCCTCAAGTGATTTTTTGCGTACCATTGTGCATTCATCTTAAACAATAAGTTTGCATTTCTGCAATATTTTTCCCCATATTGGATGTTTTGGAGATGTCGAACATGACATTTTTGAAAAATTGAATGCTTTAAAGTAGAATAAATAATTCTTCTACTTGGCAGCAAGGTCGCAGGTATTCCTCATGCAGCAAGGGCTAAATATATGTCATTTTGTTACCAAATGGCTGTCAAAATCAATTTAATTAGAAAGGTTTTACCAGTTACTTCGGGTGCTGTTCAAGGTAGCAGTAATTTCCAAATAACTTCTATTCTCACAGTCAGTAAATTAAGTGACTAAATAGGATTTATCCATGTTTTGACAATGCCTTATTCACTGTAATTAATTTAGGAGACTAAAATAGGATGAGGGATTAGAGATGGACAGATAGAGAGGAAGATATATAGATAGAAAAGAGAAAGTGAAAGGAAAATAGAGAAAGAGAAGGAGATAGAGATAAAGGGATTGATAGATACACAGAGAGAGGGGGAGAGTTAGAAACAGAGAGGGACGAGACAGAAGAAAGGAGAGAGATAGAGGAAGTTAGAGAGGGAAAGGGACTCAAAGAGAGATGGAGAGGGTGATATAGAGAGAAAGATAGATTGAGAGAGGGAAAGGGAGAGATGGATAGAGATATTAAGAGAGGAAGAGAGAGGGGGAGGGAAACAGAAGGTGAACTACACTTCACCGTTTGTTTCCTCGTTCAGTAGAGAAGAAATCTTTCGAGACTGAGGCAATTTTAATGTTTTGTTATTATCCAGAGTACCCCTTTTTTTGGGGGGGGGGCTAGATTTTCCTCACATTAGAAACAAACTGAGTTATCTGTACTTTCACTTAACAAATTAATAAAAGAAAAACATATCGTTAAATTTGAATTTAACAGGAAAATACTATTTTAAAAAATAGCACGATAACATAAGTTCATAAGTGCCACTTTAGGTACTCCTTGGGCATTGAGTTCTATGGCGACCAGCATAATTATTTAATGGTCGCTCCCTTAGCCCCCCCCCCTAGTAAAGGCTAATGCATGCGCACGTAACATTTTTTTTACTGACGTTGGCTTAGTAACTAAACGATTTATTGATAATTTCGTAACCCTTAAACGCATGCCGGAAGATTTAAATTGGTTCATTATTGTTGTAATGTAAAAAAAGTTTCATTCAACACAAAACCAAAAACACATATTAATGATAAATGATGTATTATTCTATTCATTGAAATTTACTAATTTTTAAATAAAAAGTTTTTAAAAAGTTAATAAAAAAATAGTTGCTTATGTGCGCATAAAAAAACTTGTTTTTTTTGTTATTTTTTTTTAGATTAGGTCGACCTTATAATCACCCCCCAACCTCTTCATCTTAAGAACAGCTTCCGAAATAAACACCACTTTTGGAGGGGGGGCTATTTGCAAAATTTAACTGATATTTGTTGTCAGCATACCCACTCGAAAATACTATTTAAAAAAAGGAGGGGTTCAGTGCCCGTTGCAGAGAAGTAGATTTATTTATCAATGAAAGTTGCGAAGAAGTAAATTTATTTATCAATAAAAGTCGTCATTTAAAAAAGAAAATTGTGGAGGTGGACCTAAATTTAAATATTTACCCAAAAAATTATCCCGAAGTTTATTACAAAAACGTTTTGTTTTCGCACTATTCAACAATTTTTTCATCCGCGCATGTAAATTAAAAAATATTTGTAAAAGTGAGAAGTTATCAGTAAATGATTTATTTTTTAATTTATTTATTTATTACATTAGGTCCAGCTCCACACATGTTAAGAACGGCTTTCAGAATAAACATCCTCAACCTCTCCATGTTAACAACGGATTTCGGAATAAACACCATTTGATGGGGATATTTTAAAAAGAAAGTCGATAAAAGTCGTCATTTAAAAAGAAATTTAAAATCAAATGTTTGTAAAAGTGAGAAATTATTAATAAATGTTTAGTAACATTTTTCGGTGCTAATGCAGAGAGTGATCCGCGCTTTTTTTTTAAAATCGTATTTCCACGTTTAATTAAAGTTTTATGAGATGTTTTTTATTCAATTGCAAGGGTAAAGTACAGAATAGGTACAAAACACCCTCCCCTCCCCTATGTTAAGAATGGCTTTTTAAATAATAACGTTATTATTTCAGCATGGATCACTCTCTGCATGAGTACTCATTTTTCTTTTTATATTCATAAAAAGTAAAACTTTTTTCAAAATAAATAAATAAATAAATGTTTGTAAATGTGACAAATAATCGTTAAGTTACGGCAACGTCAGTAAATAAAATATCTTACGTGCGGGTTGAGGTGGGGGACTAAGGGAGCGACTATTATTTTTTTCTGCTAGTCGCCATGGAACTCAACACCCAAGGAGTACCAAAATGTAATTTTTTTTGTCAAATAAATAAATTTCAATCAATTTTTGCAATAAATAATAGATAGCAACTTCGTTAATTTTACGACTCGTCCCAGCATATTATAAACACCATAACTTCCCCATGTTAACACGGCTTTCGGACTGAACACCCCCAACCTCCCCGTATTAAGAACGGCTTTCGAGGTTTATGGAAGGGTTTTTTTTTAACATGGGGAGGGTAGGATGTTTATAATACGTTGAGGCATGAAATAGTTTAGAAAAAGTTAAAACAAACGTTTTTATGTAAACAATGGCGTGAAAAGAAGCGAACAATTAAAACGTAATGTTTCATGAGTGAAAAGCCTTAACATAAATAAAGGAATTTAAAATTTAAAAAATTGGTAAGTACATAAATGAATTTAAATTTTAAAAATATGGGATTATTTTTTTTGTGTGCTAATGCAGAGAGTGATCCGCGCTATTTTTTTTTAAATCGTATTTCCACGTTTAATTAAAGTTTTATATGTTTTTATTCAATTGTAAGGTTAAAGTATAGAATAGGTACAAAACACCCTCCCTTTCCCAAGTTAAGAATGTCTTTTTACATAATAACGTTATTATTTCAGCACGGATCACTCTCTGCATGAGTAAGTTTGGTTTTTTTTTTTTTACTTATCTGGTAATTCGAGAGTAGTTGAAACGGAAGTTACCAGAAATAAAACGGGGCAAGTCTCGCAGGAACGACTTCGAAAAATATTTATATTTTATTTAACATTTTAATAATTCGCGAGGTAAATTTATATTAATGACATAAAAACATCCCTCGACTCTAAAGATGGGTTGTCTGAAAATTTCAAATAAATTGGTAACGTAGAAATATGGTTTTATTCAGTTTTAACGAACCAAATTTACATTTATATATATATATATATATATATATATATACATATTATATATATATTAACAGTTAAATGGGCTTTTTCGTAACCACAACCAAGGTAAATGTTTCTCGCATTCTTTTCCCGTTAAGGATACCCCCACTTTTTTCATTTCTATTCAAAAAATGCTACATTGCCAAAAGTGTGTTTATTCATAAAATCTGAAGAAATTTTGGTTTTGGAAAATTTTGAATCGATATAATGCTTGAAACTGTCGAACTGGACATTGAAACAATTGTAACATAAAATGAAATACACTTTTCGTTGCCATCAAATCTTGTCTTGAAGTCCTGATTTTGCGCACACAGTATATTAATGCTCAATTATGAAATGTGATAATTTTGTAGCTAAATCCTTAAGTCAACCTTTTCTGGCTTAAAACCTATTGGTATATGAAAATTTACTGAATTACACGAACTCAGTATATTACATATAAATCTCTCTCTCACTCTCTCTCTCTCTCTCTCTCTCTATATATATATATATATATATATATATATAGAGAGAGAGAGAGAGAGAGAGAGAGACGAGGAAAAAGAGAAGCTATTCAACTTAACATATAATTTCAGTCCCAAGAATTCAAGATAAAATATTATTAGGTCTAAGATCATTCTAAAACGACATGCACAATATGTTTTTTTACCAATGTATAATAAAAATAAAATCAAACAAACATCAACCTAGATTTGATGTATTTTTTCTTTTTTTGTTACACAGTGATCACCACTTATCAAGGCCCGGAAGCCACTCAGGGATAAGGGTTATTGCAAGTACATTACGTTAGTGTGGAGATTTGATGAAGTGTTTACTTAAGGGGGCGGTTCATTAGGAATTTGTTAACATTAGACTTGAAGACATCCAAGTTGTAGTCCGGTGGGAAGCAGGCAGACGGAACAGAGTTCCACAGGCGTGCAGTTCTAAGAAAGAAGCTTTGTTCATGGAATCCACGTTTTGATTTAGCCACAGATATAGAGTGGGGGAAATTTTTCACTGTGGCTTCAGCTAGACGGGTGTTTTTCGTGAAAGATTGGCGAGGGGGACCAGAGATTGGAGTTCAGACGAGCACCTGCCATGAAAATAACGATAAAACAAGGATAGGCTCGCAAAGTCTCTTCTGCAGAATAGAGAAAAGGGCATCCCCCACTAAGCCACGAAGTCTATTTTGTACTCTGTCAAGGCAGGATGGGCTGTTTTTAGCAGCTCCTGCCCAGATATGGCAACAGTATTCCATCCTTGGACGTACTTGGCTTTTATATAGATAGAGAACTGCATCAGTAGTGAGATATCTTCTGGAGCGGTAGAAGGATCCCACCATCTTTCCAGCGACCATGGCAACAGACTTGATGTACGTGTTCCATTTCAGATCAGGCGTAAAGGTCACACCCAGAAGCTTGTCAAAACACGGGGCCTCCCCCAGACGAGAGCCATCCATCACAATTGATGCCAGATGGGGAACAATAACAATATTTAACAATATTTGGCCTTCAGGCCAAGATAACAGCGTAGTATCTGTTTTGATGCTAACTTCATACTTTTTGTCCTCGATCAGTGAAATGAACTTTTCTATAACTGAGGCAATTTTTGTTTATTTTTGATCCTGTCAAGGGTGACCCTTTTTGGGGAGCTGGATTTTCTTCACATAAAACCACGACCTTGTGTCTAACTCTGCATAGTAATAATAATCAGTACATCAATACGGTAGCGTGTGTGTTATTTTGTGTGTGCCGCTTACATCCAGGTAATTTACTTTGTAGGTACTTCTATTTCTTGTAATACATAATTTTCGAAAGAATCCTTTCTAAGTTTTTGGTGTTGGTTTCGATTATAGCTGAAGGCACTGAAGCCATTTAAGTTTTTTATAAAGAATTTTACCAAGAATTCCTCATAAGATTTGGTTTCGGTTATATTTAATGGCATACCAATAATCTATTTAACAAAACAAAAATTTATCAAGAATTCTTCATAAGTTTTTGTTCCGTTTCGATTTTGGCTGATGGCACCTTACTAGTCTAGATTTTATAAATAATTTTATCAAGAATTCTTATTAAGTTTTTTTTTTTCGGTTTCGATTATAGTTTAAGAAAATTAAGTATACTTTTGCAGTTTTAACAAAATAGCTAGAATAAAATCAAAGCATCTCACTTTACGTAGAATATCTACAGAATTCCTACATCAATATATTATATATGAATCAGTCCCCAGTGGAATTTCCACAGGTCCCGCTAGTTTTTATTACTTTTATTACAAAACATTAATTTCATAGTAAAATTATTATAATTATAATGTAACGAAGAATATATATGTATAGATCTATGACGAATACGAGCAAGAAACGAATACAACAATCGCAAATGTGATAAAACATGTGGAAGGTACGTACAGATTTACATAAAACACATTTCAATGAACACTGATATATCACTCTACACGTTCAACAATTCTACATGTTTATGTAAGTATGTCGTCATCATCGCGTATATACACGTGAGTACACACAAACTCATGTGCTGGCATCAATACACCTTCCTCCTATTTCTGTGGAGCCGCCCACTACCAAAAAAAAAAATTGACTGAACAAAAGGCCTTGAAAATAAAAAGAAACAAGAAAAAAAATACAGTTACAAAAAAGACCCCCCCCAAAAAAAAAACAAAAAACTTTCTATTTACACCTTACAATTATACAGTTAAAAAATCTGTCCTTAAACAAAAAAGACCCCGAAAACATTCGGTTGATAAATATTTTGACAAAAAAAAAAAAATAATAATAAATAAATAAATAAATAAAAATAATAATAATACTAAAAAAAAAATATATATATTTTCATTTTCCAAGGTAAGTTTTTGTTATTTTTTTTAATTTTGTATTTGAATTTTTTCCGGTTTGATTTTTTTTTTATATATATAATTAGTCTGCGTCTGTTACAACGCTCGACTACGCCAATGATTGCCGGTCTCGCCCGATCCATGCTTGACGGGAATTCACGAGAGTTCGTCACAAATTATGCTAGAGTACCTAAAACATAGTTAAAACCAGACGAAATAATCTAATTGTTCTATTTTTTTAATTGAATATATTAATGCATTTTTGCATCTCTTAAATTGTGGTTTTCGCGGGATCTAACTCACTTGAACCTTCTCTCTCTTTCTTTCTCCCTCTCTTACACACATTCTCTCTCTTTCTCTCTCCCTCTCTTACACACATTCTCTCTCTCGCTCTCTATCTGTGTGTGTGTGTCTCTCTCTCTCTCTCTGTCGTGGTCTTATTTACACTCTCTTATTGTACTAAAAAAATGTGGCATTTATCTTGCTAGACACCAATCATAAATACAAATTTAATTCCCTTATCTGTTTCCCCGCAACATTTAAATCGCCAACTTAAAAATAATTAATGTCTTTTTATTTCAAGTGCAGCCGGATATTTTTTTAGTCGGGTAAATATATTTTATCCTGCAAATCTTCGATGTCAAAACACGAAAAACTGCTAATGGCTTTGATAGACAATTCTCGAATAAATATTAATCGTTTAATGAGGATAAACGAAAAAAATCGCAGATCATTTTACACACATATACATGTATGTATAATTACTTTTTCTATTTTATGTTCATTTACTATCAGTTTTTAACTTCAAGCATAACTCTGTTTGTTTAACAAAATATGTATATATATATATATATATATATATATATATATACATATATATTATTTTATAACCGTTTTATCTGTTTTGTTACACATGTTTCTGTTACCGAACTGTATGAATGATCCAGCGACTTCGTCAGACTTGAACAGAAATGATTATTATAATTTGTGAAAACGATATAAGAAGACAAAGGAAACAGAGAGGAGACGGGGGATCACAATTCTGATGTGGCAACATTTATGTTTTAAGATTTAATAATTAAATAAACATCGAAACGGGGTGAAAATGAGTTTAAAGACTTCAGCAGATACGAGACGGATCGGAGTATGGAGAAAGAGTAGAAAGTTTGTGAGAAAGAGAGAGAGAGAGAGATTAATATTATATATATATATATATATATATATATATATATTTATATTATATATACTCTTATTCTTTAATAATTGAATTTTTATATTTATATATATCCTATCTTTATATATTTAAAATATATTGATCTTCTAAACAAGCAGATTTTGTGTACAGACGTATACCAAATTCAAAAACGCACGCCCCCCCATATATATATATATATACATATATATATATATATACACACATATATATACACATATATATATACATATATACACATATATATATACATATATACACATATATACACATATATACACACATATATATATATACATATATATACATATATATACACATATATACATATATATACATATATATACACATATATACATATATATATATACATATATATATAAATAATTATACATATAAATATATACATATATATATATGTATATATATGCATACACATATATATACATATATATAAATATATATACATACATATATACATATATATACATATATATATATACACACATATATATATATATGCATATATACATATATACACATATATATACATATATATATATATATATACATATGATGATTGCAACGTCTAGTCAGACGAGTGCCACTCCCTCAGCCATTTAAAATCCATGAGCCCAAATGCCTGAGAGGGTATCTATACAAATATGATGTTAACGAGTCTTAGCTTTGTACAGCTAAGTCTCTCTCTCGGTTCAAAATGTTGAGATCCAGCAACAAGCAAGAGCAAGATAGACAGCAACAAATTAAATTGCAGACAAGCTTAATGCGGGTAATGGTCTTCCGCTTTATGGTTTTTAAATCAGAGATTTGCTTCTCCTAGAAAGGTTGCCTTCACCACGGCTTACGGGAACCCTCTCCACCCCAATACACACATACACACACACACACACACACAAATATACACGGTGCTAGTTGGCCGTTGAACTAGAAAATGAGTTCATTTGCCCTTTGGAAGGTCTTGTTTTTAATCCTTCAGGGAAACTAGCCGCCCTCCTCACCAAACAAGTCTGGTGGGGGAAGATGTTTAGTCGCCGGTGACCTGACCATGAGGCAGGTAGTACTGGGTTACATGGTACCAGTAGCACATGACATGGCCTGACATAAATATACATATATACATATATATACATATACACATATATATATGCATATATATATACATACACATATATATATATACATATATATACATATATATACACACATATATATACACATATATACACACATATATATACACATATATATATACATATATATATATACATATATATACATGTATATACATATGATGATGATGATTGCAACGTCTTGTCAGACGAGTGCCACTCCCTCAGACATTTAAAATCCATGAGCCCAAATATCTGAGGGAGTATCTATACAAAGATTATGTTACAGATCCTTAGCTTTGCACGACAGCTAAGTCTCTCTCTCTCGGTTCAAAATGTTGAGATCCAGCAACAAGAAATAGCAAGATAGGCAGCAACAAATTAAACTGCAGACCAGCTTAATGCGGGTACTGGTCTTCCGCTTTTTGTTTTTTTAAATCAGAGATTTGCTTCTCCTAGAAAGGTTGCCTTCACCACGGCTTACGGGAGCCCTCTCTACCCCAATACACATATACACACACACACAAATATACACGGTGCTAGTTGGCCGTTGACCCAGAAAAAGATTAATTCGCCCTTTGGAAGGTCTTGTTTTTAATCCTTCAGGGAGACGAGCCACCCTACTCACCAAACCAGTCTGGTGGGGGAACCAGTTTAGTCGCCGGTGACCCGACCATGAGGCAGGTAGTACTGGGTTACATGGTACCAGTAGCATATGACATGACATGACAATACATATCTATACATATATATATATACACATACATATATATATACATATATATACATGTATATATACATATATATACATATACATACATGTATATATATGTATATATATGTATATATACACATATATATACATATACATACATATATATATATATGTATATATATATATATGGGTGTGTATTTATATACATTATGTGTATATGTGTGTGGAAATATATATATATATATATATATATATATATATGTGTGTGTGTGTGTGTGTGTGTGTGTGTGTGTGTGTGTCTGTTTGTGTGTATTGTTATAGACCAAGGCTTTCCCTTTACATTAATTCTTATTTGAAAGAAAAAAAAAAAAGAAAAAAACGAAAAACAGAAGTTATAAATTTAATAACAAAACGTATAATTTATTTTGGAAAAGTGTTTCACATAAGAGGACAGATATCATTTTGAAATAGCTACCAAGCAATCGTGTTGTTTTTTCTTTATAATAATTAGAATTATTTGTTTCGGATACATTGTTATAAAAGCATTGTACTATGTTGTTTATAATTTACCGAAACCCTTTTACTAGAGTAGATCGAATCAATTCTAATATATGGTATCTGATAAGTCTGCGAAACTGCTCGCTAATCTAATCAAGTTAATGTGTGCTAAGCATTCAGTCAAACATAGATTGACTCTATAATAATGACACGTGCCGAGTTTTCTGACGGGCTTTACGCATATTAAAAATATCAGGAAAGTTAGCGACATTTTTATGAAGAATTAAAAAATCGCCGTTCCGAAAGCATAAAGCGTCTACTCGTTTGCATTATATAAATTTAATTTATTCTGACATGCATGTAAATGACCTGTTACTAAAACATCCAAAATTCGGTAACTCAATTCCAAATAAGTTTTTATGCAAAACCGAAACATACAACATATGTAAGCAAAAATGTACTTATGAATAGCCTAGGGGACATGCTAAGCATCATTTCGAATATGATTGAGGAGTTCGATTGAAGGATAATTAAAATCACCGAATGGGACGATAGAATTGTCGCCCTAAAAACATACAGACAAACAAACAAAAAAAAACACCGGATGGGACGATAAAATTCTCGTCCCTAAAAAAAAACAAACACAAAAAAAAACAACACCACTACAGCTTTATTTTAAAACTTGCATTAAAAAATGATGATGTAGTAGAGCTGAAATCTATCTAATGTAGCCCCACTTCAACCTCAATCTTTGCCTCGATATGGGTCCGGAACTTTTTCACAAGCACCTGCGGGAACTCGGCGAATACGCGATTGATGGCGATGATCAAGTTGGTTTTGGTATGATCAGAGATCATGTTTGTGATGTTCTTGACGCTTAGCCATACGAAGTAGATCAGCGCGTTCAGGTCGCAGAGGACGAGAGTCAGTGAGAGAAGGGTACAAAGTCGTAGTATTCCTTCTGATGTCAAGCTTGGGTCTTTTTGAATTCGTGGACCTGCGCCGTCCTGCTGTCATACCCAGGATCTAAAACCGCTCACGTGATTACACCAGGCGATCCCCGCACTTCTAATACAATCAGGTACACTTTCTTGTTGACTTTCAAACCGACTTCTAAGATGTGATGTGGCATAATGTGGCACCAAATACAATAACCGTGGCCGAAAACTTCGTTGAGTTGTGACCTTAAGTGTTGAACTGTCCAGATTAGCATTCGAGGGGTACTAGCAGTAGTCATGTTGTCCTTACTTTGACCGGCAGAGGGCATGAGTTTGACAGCGGAGCATACCCGATCTCGCTCTTTGAATTCTGCGTAACTTTCACAAACCACTATATGATGATCTGTGCCTAAGATCTAAATTGACCAAATTTATTTCAACTGAGAGTGCTCAATGATAGGAAACGAGTTTCTTGAAGGGGCTGACATAATTATTTACTATAATAATTATTAAACGCTTTCAGAGACTAGTGTTTCATCCTTTCGGGAATGATCAGTGCAGGCTATGGCTCTCGGAGATTTTACATAATTAGCCAACTATTAAATCGTCTGCAGCAAAAAAAAAAACAAACAAAAAAAACGGATATGAAATCATGTCGTATTTTCTAGGGCGACAATTGTATCCTTCCACACAATAACATGAAAATAAAGACAGTAATGGTACAAAAATAATTCTAATATTCATTTATTCAGCAAATATTGTCAGGTAAAATACAAGAAACATTGTTGAAAAGTGTACGATGCACTTGATTGTACAGAATATCCAAATGGAATAATGAATGCTCATTTACAAGTAATTATATGAATTGAGACGTAAATGAGTTTCGTGTGCTTATTAAACTCATAGAGAGTCAAACTCAGTGCTGCCTTTTTAATTGAGAGTTAAATCGGAGTAACAGTTATAATTTGAAAATGAGGTCGAGATGTACACAAAGTATCGTCACAAAATCGTTTGAAACTGCTGTAGGTACTGTCTGGGAAAGATTTGTTCGGCTATTTTACTTATGAAACTGAATACGCAGAGGAAATATGGACGCTTATATCAATATATATATATATATATATATATATATATATATATATATATATATATATATATATACATACAGAGAGAGAGAGAGAGAGAGAGTTTTATATGCAGGAACTTCGCACATATTAGAATAGTTAATATGATCCAATATTCATTATTATCCATTTAAGAATTTTGCAGATTATCCTCCATCCCTCTCTCTTGTATATGTATATATATATATATATATATATATATATATATATATATATATATATATATATATATATATATATTTCTAATTATGTACGTACAGAGAGATAGGGTTAAATATATCTGTATATGGAAATATGTGTGTAGAAAATTGAAGGGAAACTTAGTCATCATCATTGTGTGTCGATATGAATCTTTCAAAAAATCACACCGAATTAATTTTAATTTAAATGCGATTATATTTTGTTTGCTTCATTTTTATTAAAGAACTAATACATTTATTATTCAAATCTGGACCGAATTAATTACAAAAGAGAAATGCGAGTGTAAATATTTTACCGAACACCTGCATTTATTTCAGACACTCACATACCACTGAATTCGTTTGATAATAGATCATGTTTTTCTTATTACTTATAATTAATAGCAGTTGATTAAACTATTTTACAACACTCAATGTATTTTAAGTCATTAACGAATTTATTTTCAATCATATATGTATACATGGAAACAAAATATAGAATAATAGTTCAATTAATTAGTTTAATAAACTGCTAAAGATTTTATTTCAATAACATAAGCAACATTTTTTTTTAATTACAATATTTAATACTTATTATACTATATTATACTATCAGGAATTCCGAGCATTGTCCGGGATTAAATGGGGTATCTAATGTTTTCTGTCCTGTCGTAATACCTTTCTTCGAATTTTGTACCCCCTATCCAAATATTTCTATCTACATGTATATGATAAAATATAGCTCCGTCCTGTCACACAAATTTGTCAAGAATGGCACCTATCACTTTCAAACTTTCAGACAAAATGCGTTTAATGGGAAAGTAGGAAGTAAGCTTATTAATCTAGGAAAATATCACATCAATGTATTTCATTTTTTTTTGTTTAATTTCAAAAAGGTTTAAACTGTGGTTGTATATCGTATTTAATCAGAACTAATAACGTATGTTTATAGGAAAACATGCTTAATCAGATATATTTCAGCTTTTATTCATACCATTTTTTTATTTTATGAAGCTGAATGTAACTACAAGGCATATACATGTAAATGACAAAAGTTTATCTTCCAAATTTCAAGAGGTTGTTCATCTTTCCGTTTATTTTTTTTTAAGTATGTTTAAATGTTAATTTTATGGCAATGCGTGTTTCGTAGCACAGAAACATTCATGTAAGTAGTACGCGAAATTTTAGAATTTATTCCACCTAGAACTCACCAGAATAAAACTATGCTTATGGTTATAAAATCCGAAAGTTTCAAATGTGTTTACTTTTATTTCATTAAATGGCGTAACTAAAAGAAAAAAAATTGCAAAATTACTTCCAATTTTGGGATTTGGGGATAATACCCATATTTCTTTATTTTCTTTTAAAGTTGATGAGTTGGTTTACTTCTGATAAGGTAGAGCTGAACAAATTCGAAACTTGACATAATAGTTCCATGAATGACTCTGCACTACGAAACATTTTATGTCAAGGATTGGACAATTCAACAAATTGAAAAATAATCAAATAAACAATGTTATGATATTTGGAATATAGACCTTTATCATTTATTACAATAATTCATATATAAATATAATAAATTATTGATGAACTGCTGTAGTATGTATATATTAGTGCAAACTATATTGAAGTTTTATTTTTGACCGATGGTGAATATTCTATAATTAAATGATACTAGCAGTTCTGCCCGGATTAGCTCGGCCCTATGTACAGTTCATAATTTTATGTGCATATGTATATATATATATATATATATATATATATATATATATATATATATTAAAATTTTGGCTCATGTCCAGGTAACCTACATCTAAAATTCCAAGTGTTTAGGCACAAATTTTCGGAGGAGATTCGTACACTCAGCAAATGTACACGTTGACCTCTTGGCAGCCAAAATTTCACCCCAAAACTAATTAAAAATTCTTGCTGCATGTCTGAATACCCATTTTGTAAAATTTCAAATGGTTAGACCCAAAATTTGCTGAATAGTTTGCTAGAGACTTTTAAACTTTGATAGCCAAATTTTTGGTCGAAAAGCGATAAAAAATCTTGCTCTATGTCGGAATACACTTCATGTAATATTTCAAATGTTTACACAAATAATTGGCTGAGAGGTAAAATTTTTTAAACTTTGACCCCAATTTTGACCCCCTTATTATTTATTGTTTTAAGCTCAAATAAAATTTTTAAAAAGTTTGATCCATATCGAAGTAACCTACATCTAAAATTTGGACCCAAAATTGGCGGAGGGGTTTGGTAGAGTTTTCAAAGGTAAAATCATTGAACTTTTACCTATATAGAGCCAAATGTCTGGCCGAAAATCGATTAAAATTATTTTCCGAAATCTTAATACCCATTATCTCAAATCCTGAGTCTGTAGACTTAAAATGTAGTAATTTGGTAGATAAATGTACAGACACAGACAGAGTAATTTGGTAGGTAAATGTTCAGACACAGACATAACACACATAGAGACAATGTCACTTTTATAGATATACTAGCATGTCGCCAGGCGTTGCACGGGTGTTTGGATGTGTATTTTGAGCAAAAAGTAAAGTGGTAGTAGGAAGGCAGGTTCGGACCCGTACGGCAAAGGAGAAAAAGAGCGGAGTAAAACCTAAGGTTTATGCTGTTACGACCACCCATAAACCAGAAGCAACATTTTTTTAAAATTAAGTCTAGGCAATCTAAAGGAGAGGATAACTTTAAAAAATATCGGCGAAAAAGTCACTTCCCCATGTAGAAAAGTGCCTAGTTTAAGGGAATATATAAATGTTTTTAGCCAATTTTTCGATATTTGTCGTATGAAAGATCGAACTTTAAAACAATACTGATCTTGGTAAAATCCGTCACCTCTATTAAAGTTTAAGCCTGACATGCAAAAAGACATACGTACATGCATTTATATATTGGCACCTAAAAATTTTCGACCCAAAATGATGAAAAAGCTTGCCATATCTCTGAATACCCTTCATGTAACATTTCAAATATTATGACCAGAAATTGTCTGAATAATTTGGAAGAGACCGCAGAGGTCAATTTAAAAAAAAAAAACTTTGACTCCCTATTATGCCCCCCTTAAAATTTATTGTTTTGGGCTCAAATAATTTATTGAGTTGGATCCATGTCCAAGGAACCTATATCAAAAATGTCAAGTCCGTAGACCCAAAATTGTCGGAGAAGTTTGGTAGAATTCTCAAAGGTCAAATCGTTGAACTTTGACCCTTTTAATCGCCAAATTTCTGGCCAAAAAACAATCACATCGATTTTCCCAAATCTCAGTACCCTGTATATCAAATTTCGTGTCTGCAGAGCAAAAACCGATAGAGTTATTGCGTAGGGAAATGTACACTGACACACAGATACACAGACACTTTCACACACACACACATATATATATATATGTATGTATATTATTTATATATATATATATATATATATATATATATATATATATATATATATATATATATATATATATATATGTAGAATAGAGCTCTCGGGTGTATTTTATATGAATTGAACTGAAGGATGTGAAAATGCAATACAATTTTAAGTTTCGAAACGAATATCTAATATAATCAGAATTAGATTTGATTAGAGAAAAATCCAGGTTGTCCTTGATAGTGACACGTAAAAAGAACATGATATAAACGCGGGTTTACTCTCTTGATAAAATTGACTACGCTGACGCCGCCACGTTCAATAATGGACTCGAGGGGAAACAAGGCCGATAGCCATTAGTCGCTTGCTCTCGTGTAATGAATGAATGCGTGAATGTAGGATTGGCATGAAATTCTTAAAGATAAACTAAAATTACCGAAAAATGGGCTGAAATGACTTAAATAAATAAAAAGTAAATGACTTAGAATGACGTTAATGAACTTAAGGATGAATTGAATGACCTTAAGAATGACTGGAATGCTAAAAAAATGACTGGAATCCTTCTAAAACAACTTGAATGATCTGCAGAATGAGTTGAATGGCTTTATGACTGACTGGTTGTAAAGTGGTTGATCATTTTACATTAAATTAATACTGAAAAGTGATCCCCCACTTTATATCACAAAGTTTCAAACATAAGCACAGCATGTAGTAGGAACAGATACCTCATTTTGATCTTGGCGAAAAGGCAAAGAAAAGGGTATTTATTTGCTCCCCTACCGAGAAAATTAGGCACAAGGCTGATTTTTAATGTGAGTAGTGAAGAGGAAATGGGGGCCAACTACCCGGGGAGTAGGGGACCTGGATAGTGACAATTGGTATGGAGGGCCGCCCGTACATTGACCAATGTCTTATATGTGCCCCCCACATATGGTCTTTGCTTGCAGTATCTATCGGAACAGATGGTATTTATTTGCTCCCCCACCGAGCAAATTAGGCACAAGGCCGATTTTTAAAGTGAGGAGTGAAGGGGAAATGGGGACCAACTCCCCGGGGAGTAGGGGAGCTGGATAGTGACAATTGGTATGAAGGGTTGCCCCTACATTGACCAAGGTCTTATATGTGGAGTTGCCCCCACATATGGTCTTTGCTTGCAGTATCTGCCGGAACAGATGGTGTTTATTTGCTCCCCCACTGAGCAAATTAGGCACAAGGCCGTTTTTAATGTGAGGTAAAAACCAGCTCCCCTTAAAGTAGGCAAAAAGGGGGCACTCTGGTTACCAAAAATAATAATTGTCCCAGTATAGAGGGTTTCCCCTCCATTGACTGGTACAAATTATCTTAAGTGCAGCATCTGCCGGAACAGATGGTATTTATTTGCTCCCCCACTGAGCAAATTAGGCACAAGGCCGTTTTTAATGTGAGGTAAAAACCAGCTCCCCTAAAAGTAGGCAAAAAGGGGGCACTCTGGTTACCAAAAATAATAATTGTCCCAGTATAGAGGGTTTCCCCTCCATTGCCTGGTACAAATCATCTTAAGTGCAGAATCTGCCGGAACAGATACTACACTTTGATCTTGGCTAAAAGGCCAAGAAAAGGCCGATTTTTAATATGAGGAGTAAAGGGGAAATGGGGACCAACTCCCCGGGGATAGTGACAATTGGTATGAAGGGTCGCCCCTACATTGACCAAGGTCTTATATGTGGGATTGCCCCCACATATGGTCTTTGCTTGCAGTGTCTGCGGGAATAGATATTACACTTTGATCTTGGCCAAAAGGTCAAGAAAAGCTTAAAAAGACCGACGGGCCGACGGAGTGACTTATAGAGTCGCTTGCACGCGACTAAAAACGAATGCAAACATATATAATAAAATGGTTTATATCTGAGAGGAAGCCCTCCAGTTTGTAGCACAGTAGGGCTTGCATGTAAACTTTTATTCAAATCATTATATAAAAATAATTTTTGATAATCGACAGCAGTTTTTGTACTGTGTATTGTAAACTACAATGTATTGTAAACTACGATGTATTGTAAACTACAATGTATTGTAAACTACAATGTATTGTGGACTACGTCACTGCGACGAGACATGTGAAGATTTCTCCCGGTGCACTGCGTCGGTCGCTAACAAGAACAGGCAAGAAATCGATTTAATGACAAAATGGTGGATTCCTGTGTTTTCGATGACAGTCTATCGGAGGATTGATCATTCATTGATCCCTATTTAATCTTGGAGAATGTCAGACCCCCGCTTCTAGTTTGTGAAAACATGTTATTGACATTTTTAAAATAATATCAAATAAAACACTCAACTTCAAATAGTCAGCTACGAGATTTGCGTTCATTTGACGACATTATTTTAAAATCTACACGCTTTTAATTTTAATGAGTCTGTAGATACATTATTTAAGGACAAGAGTCACGATAGGATAAATTCAGTGAAACATGGAAAATCACAATTAAAAGATTTTTTTAAGTATTAAAATATCATAGAGTAAGGGAAGTTATGAAAAGAATATAAAAATTCACATCCAAATCGCATGGTAAAATCATAAGTGAATGTCTTTATAGAAGTGTGGTAAAGTGATCCAATCTGTATTTTGAGCAATCTACATCACAAGATAATAGTCCGAAGTAGGTATTTGTCTGGAGAAATTTTCTTTGGGATGGATTTTGGTTTTTTGTGTAATAATATTTATATTAATACCTGTAAAATGTTTTTGACTCCTGATGGGGGTAGTTATTTATTTGCCGCCCACCTCAGGAAAATGTGGCTCAATGCCGGAAAGTGGGGATCCAGTAGGCTCCCCTAAAGGGGGGCACTCCTGCAATTGTAAAATGTGCCTGAGTAACTCCATCGGCATTCCCCGATAGGAGCGCCTCAGGCAGTAAGCTATAACCTTACTCCACCTGAATGTCCAGTTTCAAGGCCTGGGAGGGTGGACCTCCTAGGTATTACTCAGGTGGCATACCTCAGTCTAAGAGGTGCTGGGCCGGTTCCCGGCCCCTCACCTTTTGAGGTGAGTGTCAAACGACGAATCCTTGACAAGTACTACTATTCAGTCTCCCTGCAGCTGAAGCCGCTAAGGGACCTTCCCCATCAGACGAGTAATGGGGGTATGAGACGAATGGATTCGCCAATCATGTTTATAACTAACGGCTGTGCTAAACAACCAATGAAAACGTTTAAAAATTATTATAAAATTGTCGAATTTTGGATTCAATCAGTTCGCCGTTAATTTCGGCACGGACCGCATTTGATTCTTGGCCGCCATCTTGGTTACTATGTAAACTACGCAACCATCTTTGTTCAACACAATATCTCAGACATTAACAGGTTAACTCAGCCACGGACCGCATTTGATTCTTGGCCGCCGTCTTGGTTACTGATCTGAACTACATCGCCATCTTTGTTCAACACAATGTTTCAAAACTTAACAATATCCCTTTTCCCTATTTTTTAAAAAGAACATACGACTTTGTTATATATGGAGCATTGAATTGTACTCATCTACAAAAGATCCAGCTAATTTGCATATTCTTTTAAACATTCATTTTAGTTAAATCCCTAGTAGATTTTTCCGTTTTCTCATGATATGATCATCTTAGATTATTATTACATGGGATTATATTCATGCAGATATTCTACACGATTTATACTCACGTAATATTTGTCTAAAAAAAGGTTATGTTAAACAGAAACCTTTTTCAACATAAAAAATATATATTTTGTAAAGAGAAGTTGTTTTTTTATGAGAGAAGTTTTAATGAAAACCGCAAATTGTTAGGTGAAATTACAGAAAAGTTTGTTTTTAAAAAAAATTTACAAATTATTTTTGTCAACAGATGTATAAATAAAAACAGAAAAATATGTCGCATCACCTGTTTTACATTTTGTATACAAAAAAAAAACAAAAAAAACATGCTGATTTCGAATTTCAATATTTGTACAACGGTCAGCTAATTCTGTTGATTGCAGGTCAGGCCCGAATCATAATTGACGGAAAATCCCGAGTATCCGGGTCAAATTCTGCTCAAGTACCGCATATATCCTATTATGAATGTTCGTACTGTCTGTCTGTGTATGTGTATGTGTGTGTGACGCAGTTTGTCTCAGCCTATAGGCAACCCACCCAGGCAAGTTAGGAAGCGAAATGAAGCTTATGACACAGCAGATGTTTTTAGTGATATTTATGCCCATGTTTTGTGCATGGAAATGCAAAAAAGAATGCAAAAAATGAAAAAAAAAAAAAAAACAATTTACTAAACAACGTTTTATTTACTGGATACTTTTTCTGGTATTCACCGGAAGTTATTATCTCCCTTAGTTAATTCGATTTTGTGTGTGTGTGACGTGGTTTATCCCAGCTTACAGGCAACCCACCCACGCAAGTAAGGTACAGAAATGAAGCTTATGACCCAGCGGATGTTTTATATCCATGTTTGGTGTAAGGAAATGCAAACAAAAAAAAATAAATAACGATTTACTAAAGAACGTTTTATTTACTGGATATTTTTCCGATAAAGGACTCAAGTTTGCCTAGCCGGGCAAACATGGGTGCTTATATATATATATATATATATATATATATATATATATATATATATATATATATATATATATATATATATATATATTCTCGCTGTATATACCCGGCGTTGCCAAGTCTAAAAATATTACCGGCTGAAGAGATTACTCACACCCAATTTTAGATTCACCGAATATCCTAACTTCTGATAAACGACGACATGTTGAATTTAGGATAGCATAAAACACATATATCTTTGTCTATCAATTGTTTTACTCAGCTTGGATCAGAAACAATCTGTGTATAAAATTAGTATTACATTTAAAACATAAATGAATTACATTATTGTTTTTACCAGAATGGATTTTTTTAGGTGGAGGGTAAAAAGTGTTTAGGGAAGGAAATGAACATTGGGGGAGATAGAAAGAGAGATAAAAGATAGGGTCGAAGATAGACAGAGAGATAGAAGTTTTAACATTAAGATGTGACATGGATTATTGAACTTTTGTGAAGTTTAATTAATCGCATTATCCTAGTTTGTTTTTTTTTAGCAAAGATAATAGATGTTATTTTTATTGCATCTTAAAATATTCACTAGTTTTGCTAAATGTTCTGCCCCCCCTCCTTTCACGTCCATATTAAAAACAACGTTCTTAGTTCTTATTTGATTTATATATTTCAGGGCAAAATACAATACGAACAATAATAGAGTTCCGACATTTAACTAGTCTGCTTTTGAACGCCAAAGCGAGCTGATAATGATAGATTTAGACATTTATGAAACACGTCTTCGAAAAAACAAAAAAAAAACAAAAAAAAAACGACATCAATTGAAAAAGGACGCTATTTAATTTCTAGTGCAACTTACATAATAAACCTCGTATTGCCCCCCCCCCCGCCCTGTGCGGCCCGGGAGACAAGATCAAAGTGTAGTATCTGTTCCAGCAGATACTGCACGCAAAGACCATATGTGGGGATAACCTCACATATCAGACCTTGGTCAATGTACGGGCAACCCTTGATACTAATTTTCACTATCCAGCTCCCATTTCCCACCCATCGGGAGCTGGTCCCCTTTTTCCCTTCCCCCTTCATCTCTCTCCACATTAAAAAACGGCCTTGTGCCTAATTTGCTCAGTGGGGAAGCAAATAAATACACACATAATAAAACTCGTACTGCTACGTAATATCTGTTGTTTGTCACAAGCGTTTACGAGCGCCTAAAAAGAAAAGAAGTACATTAGAAACATTGAACTAAATACAGTTGAAGCACCCTATAGTTGGCAAAGGCAAAGCAGATGCATTTTGTGTTTTCCTTGCCTTTTTACCTTCAGTCAAATTACAGACAAAAATATAAGGTCTTTATGCAGAGTAATAAGGTTATCTTCATATATTTTTTAAAATAAAAAAAATTAAAAAATTAAAGTCGTTACGAATCACAAATAATGTTCTATAGTTTATTATTTGCAAGTACGTTTTGTTATATTCATAGTTTACAACTAATTCATTACGAGCGATACAGCTGTGAGTTATACAAAAATAAAATCGGTGTTAAGAAAAATATGCCCCTTTTTGTTGCTCACTCTAGGGTGCCCAATATATATATATATTTGATCTAAATTTTATAAACGCGACACTGTATTAGTATAGAGTCCCAGAATAAATTGATTCTACTAAGCATAAGGTGACACGCTTAATAACAAATGCTGTAGCAGTAAAATAAAGAGTGCCCATTACCTAATTAATAAACTATGTAGATCAATCGTGCGAAAGCAATGTTGTAGCTCTGCTGGGACTGATATAAACTCAAAGGAATACACTACAATACAGGGTGACCCCCCCCCAAAAAAAACGGAGGACATTCAATTGTTTTCCTGGGCATTTTACAGTCAACGGAGACAAAAAGACCAAAGACCCTAGTGATTTGATGTTATGTTTTGAATATAATAAAGTAGTCGTGACCAAAGTTTCATTTCATTCGGACAAAACACTAAGAAACGAGGCCTAATTAGAGTTGGGCCCATTTTTTGGGAGGAACACCCTGTAATTGTATATTACACTAATCTTATATCTATACGAGAGTCATATAGATTGTTCGCCGCCAGTTAAAGAGAAATGTAATTCAATTAAGAGGAAAATCAATTATATCTGTTAATGCCTGTAACTAAAAAAACGTGAGTTATCGACATTAAAAAAACAATCTCGCAACTGCGTCCACAGATCTCAAGGACAGCTCTTACCAGGTTGGAGATCGCGTGTGGGTCAAAATACCGCAAAATCGATGTACCACGAGGTTCGGCTAGGGTTAGGTTATCAAGGTAATCAGCCGTCAATCGATTTTGGTGGACGGCGTGCCTCGCCATGTGAAAGATCTGCACCCTCGCTATTATGTTGTTACATCGGAGGAAGAGGAAGACAGTACAATGTCTTCTGAACGAGCAGAGAGTATAATGCAGGACGATGGAGAGCCATATAATGAAGAAGCGGAAGAGGGATCACCCGTCTTTCCTTTACGAAGGAGTACCCGACAAAGACGGATATTGCCCCCTGTCCTGATTGTGAAACACTGCCTATGGAACAGGCTGGCGGCAATAACGGTGGTAATGAGGAAGATGACAAGGAGGAAGTGCTGCCTCCGGTTCTTCGAAGAAGTACCCGACAAAGACGACTGCCCCCGTGCCCCGTTTGTGATCATGAGATCAAGGGGGAGTGTAGCAGAATTATCAGTAACCAAAATGAGAAAAAGAGAGCTTACCTCGGATACGTCTCTTTTGGGCTGAGCGGAACAGAGAGTTCAAAGATGGCGTCCATGGGCTTTTATTAGCGTTTACCCAATGTAAATATCGTTGAATCACGTCTGCTCTCGCGCGATTATGCAAATATGTCGTTCCCGGCCGCTATAAAGGCAGGACACTGGAAAGGAGAGGGAGCGTTCTGCAGATTGTGTGTAAGTGATTCTGGCGAGTAGATTGTGCTTGTTACGACCCACGTCTCTGCGAGAAGCGAGTTTTTGTTCCGTCTGTTTTTAGTTGTATTTTTTTTGTTTGTTTTGCCTACTAAATTCTTGTTTCATAATCTTTCATTATCGCTGAAAAAAAGGCAATATTAAAAAACAATCATTGGAATAAGAAATATCTGAGCTCCAAACGAGACACAATTTACATCTGTCATTCTATGTACAAGTTAAAGTGCATTTTGTTTATCCTCTTATTTTTTGTCTTTGTGCTCCCCCCCCCAGAAATGATGGGGTCACAAGAGATGACGACTTTCAACAAATGCTTTTAAAGTTTAATCGTCTTGATTTTGTCACGTCATAAACGTAATCAAATAAGTGTATAAGATACTGACAATATATCCGTAAATAAAATAAACGAAAGGTTACTGGCATCCACGCAACCTGATAATAATAAATGACCCGTGAACCTTCCGAAAACAGATTGTCTATTCTATCGTTGTATCGTACGTAGGTAGGTGCAGTAATAGGGGTCTTTTCGTCCTTGAGTGTAACGCTCTTCTATTATACTATCTCTAAATCCTGTACCGCTTTCTTGTTGCCATGCATTTTATTGTGCGATAGGACCTTTCGATTATTTCTATTCTTCGATTGTATTTGGCCACACAGAAATCTACTGTGTACACCCCACATTTGTGTGACTTCATTAAACCTTTCTCGACAAAACGCTGGGCCATCATCAGTAAAAATTCCAATTGCATACCCCTTTAACAGAACACAATTTCCAACTGCTTGATGATGCTAGCAAAGTCTTTTCGGTGCGACTGTTTCGGATGGAACAGCGGTTTATACTGTGGTATATCAATGTGAAATACAGTTGAGTTCCGAAATGGGTTATATCCATAATATTTCTATTCCAATTTTCCGCGATATTAAGAATTGTGAGAATTTTGAATTGGTTGACTTGCCGAGGGTAGGTCGGTGGGGAAGAAAGGAGTGCTGGTAGCTGTGACCAACACGGCCGGTGGTCCATGAATCAAAGAACCTGAGTGCCTATTCCTTACAAGTTTAATAGACATTCCAGTCACGCGTGGATCTCGGTGACTGAGAGTTGGAGTAGATAAAAAGGGGTGGCCGCTCTACTGTTGTTGTAGTAGCTGTTGCTATCTTTTAGACAAATTACAATGCTCCAAGGTAGCTGGATCTATGGATTGGCATTCTTGGCAATCTCCAACCAACATCCACACGTCATTCCTTGGTTTGTTATATTAATAAAATGCATCATTCTCTTTACACCGAAGTGTCAGGTGGACAAATGGATTCTCTGTACCTGAGATGCGTGTTCTGCGGCCACTGTGCACACACGGTCTCTGCTTTCCGGCATCTTACGGGGTTTATTTAGCCATCGCTCTGGTAACCGTATAAGTTGATCAGCTGTATATTCCGATCCCAACAACTCCCGGGGCGTGGGGAGGCTACACCTCATTAAAAATTAACATTCTTTTAGGTGTGCACTCTTTTCTCTCGGAACAAGTTATCCAGCGAGATACACATGCAGAGATCATTCGTAAATAAATGGTTTTGGCTTGTTACCGCAAAGCAAGTTCAACACATCGCACCACAGCATCAACTCAGTCATGTTTATATGCGTGTCCTAATGCACCGCAAGGAACCAACTTGCGTCTTCCGCCAAGAAACCATTGCTTTCAACAAACACGCCGGTGGTTACGAAAATAGTGTCTATACACACTGTAACATCATGTCCTCTGATTAAGCACTTACTTATTAAACTGGTTTCAATTTGTAGCCCTTAGACGAACTCATTTTTCTCAGTAAATAGATCCGACTAAAACACTGACAAACGACCATTGAACGCTTTTGCGCATGCCTCTCAGACATTTTCTCTTTGTATCTTAATGCTTCAAACGATTTTGTGGTATGTATTTTCCAGTAAAAATTCCGGTTTGTGTTTGTATTATTTGTCCGAATGTTCGAGATATAATCGTTTAAACAGCTCCCAGTACATTGCGTTCACGACGCTGTCGTACCTGTCTTATTCTTTTTCAGCCAGTTTGCTGCATGCACTTTTGTGGTTTATCGTTTTGTCTCCATTCCTTTACTGTTTTCCTTTGTTCTGCCTATTTAAACTTAATTTGGGTTAGTTTAGATCGTGATGATTCTGTGCATCTGTCAGTGCAGATTCTGTTTCACCATTTATGTTTTTTTGTTTCTCAGCAATCTCTAAGTGTTTTCATCATTTAGTTTTGGGTAATTCTTATGAAATGTTCATGTAGTTATTTTATTCCGCCGTTTTTTTTTGTCTTTTTGGTTTCTGATTTCATCGCTGGCTGCATTGCTTTTCCTAACGTGTCTCCTGCTGCAGTGATCATTTTTCATTGTATTGTATAATATAGTTTTCAGAGTCTTTTTGTAACTTTTTATACATTCGTCTGCATTTATCACCAACTCCCTTCTTCACCCATTTTCCTTAAAATCGTTCAGTATCATATTTTAGATGTAATACATTGTACATTGTCATTAGGTTTCCTGTCTTCTAACCTAATCGCAGAAGTTTTTCTTTTGTCCAATTTATCAATCGTTCAGAATATCGTATTAGCGATATTGCCTAGATGTTTTTTTTCCATGGTTAGATTTCTACTATATAGTTTTGTTTAAAAGAGTTTACGTGTTCTTTCCAGGTACTTTTTAACCATCATCATTTCTGTAGATTTGATGACGTATTTTTCTAAAACTGTCAAATATTTGTTAGTTTAATATTTACTCAGCAAACTTCCATTGCCTTTGATGTTTAAGTTTCCTCTTTTAATCTTCAATAGCGCACATTTTCTATAGCAGCTTCCATTCCAATATCATAGTAATGTTTATCAGTCATTCTAGTTTTTATTTGCAAATACGAATATGTGGCGATATTTCAGTAGGCCAACTTGGTTCGACAGAATTCTTGAATGCTGGTACAACGGAGGCAATATTCCGGTTATCAAGGATGCAACATCATCTCGACATTTGATAACAAATTTCGAGAGAACAGTCTCGATCAGAATAGCATTTCTTAATTAGTGGGGAAGAGATGCGATCCAACCCTAACGCCTTAGACGTTTTTAGGATTTTTATAAGATTACATATATGTAAAAAAATATCGAAAGGAGTGCTTAACACCTTGTTGGTATCTCCTGTATGTAAGAACACAGACTCTTGAAAGTACCCGTAAAAGTAAGAGCGTTCGTAGAAAGAAACGTAAACGAGAAACGTAAATGGAACGATTAGAACAGAAATGATTAATAATAATAGTAATTAATAAATAATAATGAAACACGCAAAAGCTTTTTCATGTCATATATATATATATATATATATATATATATATATATAGGTGTGTGTCTCTATTCCTCTCTCTATATATACACACACACACATATATATGTGTGTGTGTTTATTAATATATATCAACATATAGTAAGAGAGAGAGCGAGAGGCAAGGAAAGAAATAAAGAAATAAATAGACGGATAGATCTATCGACAGAAAGATTGACAGATGGATAACAGCCAAACCATTGTAGAGAGTTCGGACTGATTTTTTTAAGAATAAGCAGGAAGAGCCGATGTTGTTTGGGGTTGAATGAGGATCCAAAAATGTTCCATCTCCGATATTTATTTGTAATCGAAATCGATGAAATTAACCATTTTTTATCAAATCGATTGATTTTTTTTACTCTTATAAAGGACCCATTATGCCGTATAGGAGGGTATTCACATGTCTCCCCGCAGTGATTGTATTCTACATTGAGCTTTGGAGAATCTAATGTTGATGTCATAAGTGTATCTATAAATAATTGCTTGCATTAAATTTTAAAATGCAAAAACTTAGTATGATGGTTCAATTGTGATCTTAGATTTCATAAAAGTGTAAATGCTAGTCAAAATCGGATTACCTATTTACATAGAATTCTTTCGGTTTTCAATTTGCGATACATCTCAGATACATTCTGATAAAAACCTACCTTAGAACACTCCCAGACATATCAAGTATCTTCCTTTAGAATTTTCTAAGCATCGACTCAGACATTTTCAAATGTTAGATAATATCATGGGTAAAATTAAATTGGTTATTATCGATCTATCTGTCCATCTCTCTATTTATCTATCTATCCACTGATATTGTTAAACTAGTTTAGATTGGGAGTTATTAAATGTTTATAGGATAAAGTGTAGCAATGTGTTCTAGCTGAAGATGTTTGCACAAATTAGCTAAGTTAAATAAACAAAATGACTTTGAGCAGGCGGACGTGGAAAAGTTGCACGTTGAGAGACGTATTCTTTTTAATGATGACGTAACGTAACTGAGGTCAAGTTGTCGGGAAGTTTAGTCAGTCGAGAGTTTGAGTTTGATCACGGACATGAAGAGGTGTGCTTCAAAAAGCCTGGAAGCGTGGCTGTAAAGAACAAGCGTGTAGACACGTAATGCAGACTCTTTGTGAAGACCATTTGAGACAACTGAAATAAATTTATATTTTAAAAACATAAAGTGTTGTTCTTTGGTTTAACAAAAGAAAGAAGGATAGAGGTCTCAATTGGTTAAGGTGTTGGTCATTTAATCTTTAATCACGGAGCTCAGAAGATAGAAGACTCTTCGTGAAAAAAAAGGTATAAGGCGTATAATCTTCTTCTTATAAAAATGATACCTTTATGTAAATACGAACTGTAATATATACGGTGTGATAACTCTCTGATACAACATGACTCAGTTTATACGTCGATATCATATCTCCTGGCTAAAGAACATACTCACAATGTATATGTTTACCTGGTGCCGTTTAGAGACCAATATATATCATCCTTCTATCCATAAATATATAACAGAAGTCCATAGGGGGAAAACTCACACAGACAAAATCCTTATTGTATAAATAGTAAATGTTCTGAATAGAAAAATATCAAAGAAACCGATGGCAACTATAGAATGTTATGCATCATACGATATGATGATGATTAGTCGGCATTAGCCTTTTATAGAAATGTACATATCTGAATATGAGTGTTACATATGTTCTACTTTCGTTCGTATTTTATTCTCTTAAAATACATTAAACTCATGTTTGATAAACGGTGTTTATGTGGGTTTAAAAATATTCTCAGAGATATTTATGCTTTATGAAATAAACTTAGCATTAATTGAAATAATGTATTGCAATTACTAATTGATTTTCTCTAATTTGTTAATATACGGTTAGAAATATATCGATTACTCTAGTAAACTATGTCTGTTTTGCTCCGTGGTCTGTAAAGAGTAAGTTATTTCTGGTGTATTTTAAAATACCGCATCATATGATTTTTCTATTTGATATTTTTTCATATATTCGCGTTATGTTTGGTACTTCGTGCCTGTTTAATAATATCGTATAATGTGCCTCTAGACGATACACTACTTCAGACACACGTACATGATATATACTCCCCCAGTTCACAACATCCATTCTGGTGCCGTGTTTAGAACTTCGTGACACAACCATGGAGTTTAGTAAATCCCGAGGGGGGGACGAATACACAAAGAAACAAAATATGGGCCAAAAGAAAAACATGTATTGAAAACGTGAAAAAAATAACATTATTTACATGTTAACTATAATTTTAAAAAAATAAACAAAAACCACACACACGCGCGCATCTATAAAAAAGAAGAAACAGGACGTTATATGTTTACTGGATAGAACAAAAGAATAACTCACACACACACACACATATATGTATATATATATATATTTATATATATATATATATTTGTGTGTGTATGCGTGTATATGCATATATATACACATATATGCATATATATATTTATATATACGTATGCGCATATATATACACGCATATATATGCATATATATATATATATATATATCATTTTTTAAATATAATTATCCACTGACACCTGTTTCGTCGTCTACGACTCATCAGAGTTGCTGAAAGACGACGAAACAGGTGTCAGTGGATAATTATATTTTTAAAATAATATATACATGCCGCTCCCTATTTAGGGGGTACCAATTGATCAAAGGGAAAATTATTCCCAACTCGCATTTAGGTAAAAATGCACTTTCGTACAAATAATTGAATTCGTTCAAAGAGTATCGCTTACAAAAACAAATAAACACACAGACACACTTGTATATATATTATATATTATATTAAAAATATAATATATTAAAAATTCGCCAAATTATACGTCGATATATTAAAAATTCCCGAAATTATAAATCGATATATTAAAAATTCCCGAAATTATAAATCAATATATTAAAAATTCCCGAAATTATGAATCGATATATTAAAAATGCCCGAAATTATAAATCCATATATTAAAAATTCCAGAAATTATAAATCGATGCATTAAAAATCCCGAAATTATAAATCGATATATTAAAAATGCCCGAAATTATAAATCCATATATTAAAAATTCCAGAAATTATAAATCGATACATTAAAAAATCCCGGAATTATAAATCGATATATTAAAAATGCCCGAAATTATAAATCCATATATTACAAATTCCAGAAATTATAAATCGATACATTAAAAAATCCCGGAATTATAAATCGATATATTAAAAATTCCCGAAATTATAAAAACAATAGACTTTATAATTTGCATTCGAAGTATTAGACAAGATATACATAAAGAAGCTCCGATGTTGCATCAACGAAAACCTTGTGAAAAAGACACCCAAGGTGAGTTTGAAATTCAAATAATACGAATAAACTAACAATTCAAATTTGTTTCAATAGTGACCATCATACTATTTCGCTGGAAAAATAATATTCGAATAAGATATTAATGTTTTATTCCAAAACATAATTACAGTTGTAAAGCTCTATCAAAATCTATCTTTTCCGGACCCTGTCGGTGGGGCATTAGAATACGCTGACCGCCCCCCTGCAGAGAATAAAAGTCCCTCAGTAGGGTCCTGGATATGACCTTAAACAATATCCAGTGGTGAGGCCCCAGCTTGTTGGCTTTGGGGAGTGTGGAGCCACCCTTTAATTACCATTGCTTCCAGGTCCACTCTGACCCGGAGTGGTAGTACCTGTTAGGGTCCCAACTATGGGTTAAAGAGAAACCGACGTGAAAATAACAAATATATTCTATTAAAAAAAATGTTCTTCAAAATCTTTGGATTCGGCATTAAATAACCCGAAAAGGGTTGATATGCCGTAAAAAACAAAAAAACAACCAACCAATCTATCTTTTCCTTTCTGTATAACTTCCTTTCCCCCAAAAAATAGAAATAACGTCAAAAAGGAACAAGACCATCTATGTTTCACCGGCTAAGCTCCAATCTGTGGTTATTACAAACTGCTCCCAAATTACGTCCTTCATCATTTTAACAAAAGCCCTAAAACTTTGAAGAGCTACAAAAACCATTATTTATAAAAAATGAGTTTGCTTAAAAGCTCTTGAAATATTCAATCATTTATGAAGTGAGGGTTATAAAAGGATTTGAAAGCTATACGTCCCGTTTTATTCGACCTTTTATATGTTTTTAAATTCCGTTCCCACATTTAAAGCTTAAAAAGCAATCAATTATTTAAACGAATAAAAACACTAAAGTGCTGTCAAATTTCTGTGCGAATCGTTTTTATGTAAAATAGCGAATAATTTAATTGTGAAAAGTTTCTGTTTTTTAGGTTCATTTTACTCGCACAGAAAAATACATAACGTTTTTCTATTTATCCCTCGAACATACGTTTACCTCTTTATATATCTCTCATATATATGTATATGATAAAGATATTAATATACACATGTCTATCGTTGCTACATATCTAAGAAACTGTGTCAGGCATAGATTTAATAAGCATCAGACGAGGATACATATATATATATATATGTATATAGATATAGATATATCTAATATATATACACATATATATATATGTCTATATATATGTCTATGTATATATCTATATCTATATATATATATATCTATATATATATATATCTACGTCTATATATTTATATATACATATCTATATATATATCTACATCTATATATTTATATATATATATATCTACATCTATATATTTATATATACATCTATATATATATACATCTATATATATGCATCAATATATACACATCTATATACAGACATATATATATATATATATATATATATATATATATATATATATATATATATACATCTATATACATCATAGCATGATTGCTGCATCTTTCCAGATGATCACCGTCACACAGAGTTCTCCTAATCTTGTCGTCCATGCCATCTCAGGTGATTCTGAAATCTCGCCACAGATTTGCACATCTTGACGCAAATGTCACGTACTTATTGAGCAATTTACACTGAGTTGACTTCTTGAGGTTAAAGGGTGTTCCTATGAATAATCACATGACTAATAATGCAAAGTTTTGTGCGACTTAAGATGGCTGACGTAACCAGCTTATGACAAAAGCAGTCGTTTCCAAGCGTCGCATTCCCAGCTCTGTGTGTCATGGTTAAGAATATTAAACCTTTGCGAAGCTCTCGCTTCAGATTGCTGTGGGTCTGCTTTCTTTTCTCTAGCGCATCACAACTTTCACGTATAAGCTTTCGCGACTTCAGCCTTTGCAGAGTAAGTTCTTCCCATGTGTCGATGTCGATTTGTAAGACTTAAACTATTCATCGTAGAGTCTCCGAATCTCTTCCTAGGCTTGTGGTGAGGGCGCTGTCCATTTTCCAGCCCCATAAAAATTGTTTTAGCAGCTTACAATCTTTTATTCAATCCAGGTGGCACACCCAGCGGATGTGAGATCTGATTACAAGGGTCTCAACACTAGAGCAACCCAATCTCACAAGGACTTCAGTATCGGATACTTGTGCTTGCTAATTGATGTGTGAGATATGTTTTAAGCATTTTTGGTGAAATCGTTCAAGCACTTTAATATGCCTTTGATGCAATGCCCATGCCTCCGATGAATACAACAGTGTAGTTAGGACACAGGTCTTTTAAACGCATATCCTAGTCCTGTCTGTGATGCCCCGATCAGACTACACTCTATTCTCCAACCTTTTTAAAGCTACAGATGCCCCCTGAAGAATTTGTCTGCGGATTTCAGTGTCGAGAAAGCCACCCCTCGACAGAGAAACTACCGAGGTAGACAAACAATCAACTACTCCAATCTAGCACCATAAAACCATGATGTTCGGCTCTACGTATCACTGGCTCAGCGCAAGAGTGGACATAACTTTTGTTTTAGACCGCCTAATCGTCAGATCAAAAGCAGTGCTCGAGTCAGCAAAGCTATCCATTATATGCTGCATATCAGTCTTAGTGTGCGACATCGTCTGCATACAGTAACACCTTGAATACGACATGATGCATCTTGGTTCTGGCATTAAACCTTCTAAGATTTAACATGCGACCTGTGGTTCGAAACTTTAACAGGGCAACCTTATCGAACTTCCGCAACGCATGAGCAACTAGAGCAGCAAAATATATAGAGAAAAGAATGGGGGCAGCAATAGCACCTTGTTTGACACCATTGTCAACTGCGATTTCATCAGACAATTCTCCGTTAAACGAGACTTAGGCTTTATATAATAAAATATATAAAATATAAAATTATCTTTCACCAGACTATCCATTTACGTGTAATCAATTTTTTCTTCACCATATTCCCTCTGCTTTACTTTTTCATTATCAAGTAAGATCTTTGACTTACTTGTTGTTTCATTAAATATTTTTGTATGCAAAATCCGATCCCGCATTTTGCTAATTCCTACACTCTGATGAGAAGGAAAGTATTTATTCGAAACTCCGCGGATTAAGGACTATCCACTTATCAAGTCGTTCCTTTTCATATTAAATATGTTTTTTTTACTCTTTTTCCAAGTGTTTTTTAACATGTTTTATTAACTGTTTGCTCCTATATATATATATATATATATATATACATATATATATACATATATATATATATACACATATATATATACATATATATATATATATAATTGTATGTAGATATATGAATAGGAAATAGTAAAATGAGATAAAAAATAAAATAAAACAAATAGTGAATAAAAATAAAAAAAAACAACCTATATGTATAGAGTAAATAATTATATACTTACGTAGCCAGTATGGCAGCATAGATTTTTAATGTTTTTGTGGTGTGAATGATGAATCCGGTGCGATTTCAGCCAGTAATAATTACCTGTTATAATGTTCCTCAAATTTTCTGATTGTATTAGGGAGATATTTTCAACCAATTGAACAGTATGAATAAAAGTGTCAAATAGTATAAAAAACGAAATATATTTTGGACTTATATTAAATTTAAGATTAACATTTAAAACGCAACGACGATGACTTAAAAAAAACTGTTTGCGTTGTTTTTTTCATTTTAATAGAACACATTAGTTTCCTGTGATTAAATCAGGGATTGCAAATTAATAAGGCTTTTACTTAATGTTAGTTAATTAAATAATAAATTTTATAATAATGTAATGAAGATTACAATTTATATATAGTCATCCACATAGAGTACTGTTTCGATGTTTCACAGGTCATCAGTGCGGCTAGACAGACACCTACCTCAAGCCAGCATTGAAACCCGACCGTCTGTACGGCAGTCAAGGCTCCTGACCACGCTATTGGCGGCTGCTGAACGAGTAGTGAATTTAACGATGTTTTGACATCGTCCGAAATACCCCGCTCGATTTGTTTACACAAAGAGCGTCGCTTATATGCTAATGGTAATTCGTGTATCACTTCTCAATATGCTCAACTCAAGGTGAGGAGCATCATAGTCATTCACATACAGTACTGTTTCGCTGTTTCACAGCTCATCAGTGCGGCTAGACAGGCAACTACATCAAGCCAGGATGTAAACCCGACCGTCTGTATGGCAGTCAAGGCTATATATATATATATATATATATATATATATATATATATATATATATATATATATATATATATATGGTTAAATAAAATATATACATAATTATTGAATTGCGACAGGAAAATAGTGAAACAAACACAATTTAGAAGAAATAGATGTAGGTAGGTTTAAATTCTGGATCTTTTAAATTGGGATTAAAAATGTGTTCTTTTATATAATAAAAAAATGTTTTTAACCGTCTTAAAGGAGGTTGTTTTGGCGAATATTTTCGAATGATATGATGTTTGAAATTGTCTGAATGTTCTCGAAACAATTGTAACAAATAGAAAACTACAAAACTTGGTGTAAAAATTTCATATAAATATAATAATAATATCGATTATAAACATTGATAATCTAGAAGCTTACTGCTTGAGTCAATTTAATGTTGACATAAATTTTATTGTTATATGAGCAAGTATTGAATTGTTGATATATTTCACTATATTAAAATGTCGTGTTAAAAATATTAATAAGGAATATATATTTATATAAATATTTATATATATATATATATATGTGTATAAGTACATACATATTTGTGTGTGTGTTTGTGCCTGTGTGTCTGCGTCTGTGAGATTGATTTTTCGCCTGATTTCTCTCAGAATATTCACATTATACGCCGTCACAGATAAGACAAACATGGCCACCAAAGATACAGACTCCTTTAATTTGCGTTTCCTATCTATTTTGATTCGATTGCATGACGACAATCAAGCATGATTTGCCGTTTTCCGATATGTGCGAATTGGAATCACAATCGCCAAGTAGAAATGTAAGAAACATTCGAGTGTAACGTAAATATATAATCTCTTTCAATCATCTGTTTCGAACGCTCTATCGACATGAATGCCTCAAACTGGCTCATAATACACTAGACTGTCTCAGTGGTTCGAGATTCCGACCAAAAATTCGTGTCACGCTTCTAAGGACTCGATAAATCGAAGAATTAAAGTTATGTACGGTTGAACGATTTCATCTTGGGAGAGAAAGCTTATTTGTTTCTTTTTTTTAACTTATCTATGTATTGTAAAAGAGTATTTGTTAAACGTTTCTTGGAGAGGCTAAAAAGTGTTGCTAACACAAAATTATAATGTGCTCTATCATTGAATTTTTTTAAAGCTTTCAAATATTAATTTGAATTTCGGTGTTCATACATACTATTTTTTTCAAGCAGGGAGATAGGAAGCATACTACCAATGGTGGTGATTTAAACACCAGCGTATAAGAGGAGTGCACACTCTAGACCACAAAATTACATAACAGCTAAATATGTATTAATTTTTAACATCTTTTTAATTTCGCTTGCCCGATGAGATCTATTATGATCGAAACAGTCCCAACGTTGGTGCAAGATAGGATTGTATTTACATAAAGAACAACAAATAATATAATTTGCTCTCTTTGATTGAGCAATATCAACCATCTTGGTTGAAATCAATTACTCTGCGTTTTGGATATCTCCCTAGCTGGAATATATATATATATATATATATATATATATATATATATATATATATATATATATATACGAGGGGCGTGCAATAATAATGCCCCTGACCCACTTCCCATATCAGTAGAGCAACGAAACTTGGCACAGTTATTAGTATTTCTCTATATAGGAACCACCCAGAGTTATGCATTTCTCCCATCGTTTGAGGTCCTGGATATGACCTTAAACTATATCCGATGGTGAGGCCCCAGCTTTCGGGCTCTGCGGAGTGTGGAGTCACCCTTTATTTGCCATTGCTCCCAGGTCCACTCTGACCCGGAGTGGTAGTACCTGTTAGGGGTCCCTACTATGGGTTAAATAGAAACTGACTTGCAAAAAACAAATATATTCTATTAAAATTTTTTTCTTCAAAATCACCGGATTCGGCATTAAATAACCTGAAAAGGGTTGATATGCCATAAAACAAAAACAACCAACCAACCCATACAGCTCTGGAGACCGTTTTTGTAGAACACCCCGGGTTGGTCCTCCAACCACGACGTGACTTCAGAAATCAAGGCTGCATAATCTGGGAAACGCTTTTCTTTCAAAAACAACTTCATGGCTATATATATATATATATATATATATATATATATATATATATATATATATATATATATATATATATATATATATATATATTGCAACGATGTGCAGACCGTTTCAATCATATTTATTTGATTAGGCAGGAAAAAATTAAAATACAAACATTTAAAATGTTCGAGGCATTTTCGAATTTTTATGAGAGAAACTCTGCCATGACTAGCAAAGCTAAAGTTTTATATTTATATTGCTGGGAATCTGTTAAGTCACACCCACAAAGTCATTTACAGGCGAATTTTCTCTTTCATATTTGGGAGATATTTCTTGTATAATCTTTCATTAAAAAAAAATGGTTAAATCAATCTATTTTTTTTTTTGAAACGTTAACGATGTCGTTTCCAAAGTCAAGAGTTGTTTAAATTCTAACATCTTACATCGTTCAATCAGGATTTTTACTAATTATTACTAACAACGATGCTACTAGTTATAATATTCATCTAATAAACAGTATTGTACGTATTTGTTCGCCAACTTATTGTTATTTTGTAGCTAAATATCTTCCGTCAAAATAGTTTCTTGTATAAAACTATCCTTGATTTTGTTGAATTTCAGACATGGTCGTAAGTGCTTAAATAGTTCTTAGCAGAAAATTTTTCTGGATTTTGGTTATTTTCAAAACATAGTCGATAAAACTTCAATAACATAGTGTAGAGATAGACGACAGTCAGTTACGCATATAAAAATTAAAAAAAATAAATTGATATTAATGGCTTTTAAATGATTAAACGAACTTTAAAAAGTGCTATATTCGTCTGCAGCTTGAAGTATTTACGACTTAATGATATTATAGTGTGTCGGCCATATTAACGTTCAAATCCTATTAATATGAATGCAAAATAATTTTAGTTGATGCCTGCAAATAAATTCAATTTGAGATAAACATTTATCTAGAGCAAATGAAATTGTAGAAAAAAAAACTTACCATAAAACACATCGTATTCTTTAAAATAGTGTTATGGATTAATATATATGAAGATGCTGGTTATGAAAAAAAGCACATCGATTTCGCATTAGCTATACGAATTATGGAAAATAGTATCATTATTATAGTTAAAATTAATAGCTGGAACTTTCATATTTATAGTTTTTCAAATAACATCAGTCTTTATACAACACATCTTGTAGACAGATGTTCCTATTTACTTGCCTTTCTACGAGGGCAGAATTAGACACGAGGTCGTTTATAATGTGGAGAAAATACAGCTTTCCAAAATTTGGCATACTGGATAGGAACATAAATTAAAATTGCTTCAGTGTAGAAGGATTTATCTTTTACTGACCTAGCACAGAAATGGTACAATGAATCGTCAGCATAGATATTACACTGTGATCATGGCACGAAGGTTGTTGGGCCAGACGAAGTGGTAAGTTAATTAATTATTTTCTTATAAGAATAAGGAATAATTAGTTCTAGTGCTAGTTTGTAAGAGTGACGATGCAATGGTGTATGAACATTTAACAATATATCGTTAATCACGGTGCCCTCGCCAAAATTCGACAACGTGTCCCTCTGGACACCAACCAATTTGGTATCTACTTCCGGTTTTTATTATATTGTAACACATCCAAGAGGAAATATGAAACAGCCGCGGTAGCGACCGTATGCAATTGACCATTCTGATACACAAGGTTACGGAGAAAGCGAGGAGACAGAAGGGAGAGAAAAGAAGGGGGAGTCGGAACATCGAGATGGCGACGGGAGAGCAAAGCACGTGCCGGCGAGAGAGATATTCTGGACTGGATGAGATGTGAAGAGGCAGGAAGGGAATTAACACCCGTTCAATATGACAGAGTTTATTTTGTTAACTAAGCGAACGAATAGTTCAGTAAAACTAAGATAAGGCGTAGTTTAGAAAGTGCAATGTATAAATGCCTTATATTAATAGTAATAAAAACTGAGTAAGATATTCTTGCCTTTTTTCTTTTGCGAATGTCTCTGCATACAACACGTTGGGTTCGAGTTAAAATATAACGATCACGTTACTTGATAACTATCTATGATCACCTTTAACGCTCGCATTGAAATGGCATTGCATCTGTACCAAAAATCGGAGATAATTTAATTGACTTGTTCTTGTTGATACTTGACTGAACTTATTGTACACTTCTTCCCGAAAATGAATTTTCCAAACTCCAACATTTAACTCATGTTTTGTGACAAGCTTTCGTGCTTTGTGTTTCTTCCAATTTAGAAGGTTTGATATCAGGTTAATTAGTTTCCTTCACATGCCGTTTTGGTACATTTGATAATTATTTTATATTGTTTTTTGCATGCCGTTGGCAGATGCAATGATTTCACGGTAGTCATGGCCTAGATATTTAACAGTGCTAACCTTTAGTAGTGGTGTTATTGAATTTAAACGAAATCTATTTATCTTCTTATAAAATAAAAAAATGATCTGGATTTTTTTGTTTAAAATTTTTCAGTATACTTGGATGTTTGTTGCTTATTTTTCTAACGTATTAGCTTTATCTAGAAAATTTACAAAAATAAAAACCACGTATTAATAAATTGTGCAAAATTAATCTTATTGTGTATTCGTTGAAATATATTTATTACATAAAATTTCAGATTTATCAATATTATGATAATTAAAAAAGCGTGTATATTTCTAATTGTGCCAATCTATTATATTTTTGTTTAGCATTTATCTATATTTAAATAATCCTCACAATAATTACATGTACCAGTAAAATAAACCCAATTATTTGGCAATCGAAATCGCCTAGATATATATTGGAAATATTTAGTATACTAGCAAAAGTACCCGTCTTTGACTGGGTTCAAAAACAGCCGACAGAAAATGGACTCTGATTTATGAAAGTATGATAGGTTATGAAAAGGAAGGGTTGTAAGGAGATAGATTCGAATTTGGGGATATCAAAACCAAAGAAAAATATGATGAAAGTAAAAATAAAATAGATAAACACCATAATTTATTATAGCATACATGTTCACACTGAAACACTTATCACAATATTCTGTGGATCTATATTAAAAAACCTTGTTAAACTTTGGGACCTATTTCCATTCTATGGAGGTTAGGCGCGAACGAACACCCCATAATTTATTATACCATATTTCTTCAAACTGAAACATAATTATCAAAGTATACTTAAGCAGATAGATATGACAAGTCTTTATTAAAGTGTGTGCCTATTTCCATTCTACTGAGGCCAGGCACGAACGCAGACCCCACAATTTTATTATATCATCCCTATTAAAGTTAAAACATACTTATCAAAGTATTATTATGTACATCTATATAAACCACACATGTAAACGTTTTTTTTTAATTATTATTTTTTTCCATACATTGTGGACCAGGCGCGAACGCAGACCCCACAATTTTAATGAATCATCATTATGCCAGCTCAAACATACTCATTCCTGTGTCTCGATACATCTTCTATCATTATATGTGCTCAGGTTTCTATAATAGTCAACCATATAGGAAGCTATTCGTGACCACACACACACAGACGTTCAGCTTTATATTATAGATGATTATAACAAAGTTCATAACAGAAACATTATTACATTTTAAAGCAGAGGTCGCCACTGTCATTAATGGTGAGATTGATTTTGCTGATGACATTTTCCCTAGGCGTGTTGAACCGGCCTACCACGCAGAGGGAAGATTCGTGGAAATAATAACTATACAGGCGATCCCCCAGTCGGGTGTATATCACGGTTAACGACGTTAGTTTTCCTTCAATTCTTGTAGGGATGTGTAGACGTCATCCTATATAAAACTCCTAGTATTTTCTAATCTTTACCGATCTGACCAGACTCAACCTTGCTTAATTTCTGTTAGCTAAAGAATACCTTATGCATAAAAAATTTGCTTCAAGACAAACTTACGAACGGCTCTGCAATGAATAATCTTAAAATAATATGATAAAATAATAATAAAACACGGAATATATATATATATATATATATATATATATATATAATTATTTCTACTGCCAGACAACATTGCAGCAAGCAAGAGTAACA
>NC_136491.1:35131161-35153661 GCF_053919585.1 Euprymna scolopes
TTGATTGATGACATTTTGAGGCTCATTTTAAGCAACAAAAAAAATATGATTATTGATATGATTATCTGCGAAGGAGTTAAGTTTATATGTAGAAAATTTCACTATATGTTTTATTAGAGAAAACAGGTTGATATAGAGACATATATTAATATCAACTGAATGTGTTTGATCATTATAGATGTATATTTGAATACATAATTTATATACAGTATGTTTTCAAATATTGTACTAATAATTTAATCCATTCAAATCAATAATCCCGGGGAAGTATTGAAATTAATACAAAATGTTGATTAACATATACTTGTGTTTAGTTTTTTTTTTTCATCTCTCTCTTCCTCTTTCTTTCTCTCTCTCTCTATCCCTCTGTCTCTCTCTCTCATGTATATATCTAGAAAAGAGAGAACGTCTGTGTGTTTGAGGACAATTCTCAACTTATATACTCAATGACTGCTTAATCTAGAGATATGAAATTTGGTATACAGGGTTTTCAGACTTGTGGGGAAATTGCTAATCGGTTTTATCAAAGAAAAAGTGCTGCCAAAATATCAAAATTAGTACTTGAGGGTCCTCGGATTTTATCTGCTTGTCAACTGTTTACCGACTGCGCATGCGTGGTCGTTAAATATGCCAACTTCGTTAAGTTAAAGATAAGTAGGTTTAAAAGACTTTCTAAAGATGTGCTAAGCTAGTTTAATGGTTATCCTACTTGACTCACTCTCTTAAGATGTCTGTTTCGATCTCATCTCGAGTATTTTTTACTTAGAAGAAGTGAAATCTTAAAAAAAAAAGATAATTCTTGCGTGCACATATCCCACATTCTTTCCGTCTTTTACTTTTTTTAAGGAATTTAACGTAACGTTTTATATTTATTATCATTCTGTTCTTAATAAATAATATTTCTGTATTAATTAAAATATAATATTTTATGCGTAATTTACGACCGAGTAACGCTGAGTTGCTTGTTAGTATATATATATATATATATATATATATATATATATATATATATATATATATATATAAGTGAACGTGTCTGTGTGTCTGTCTGTGTGTCTGTGTATATTTCCCTACGCAATAAGTCTATCAATTTTCAGTCTACAGACTCGAAATTTGATATACAAGGTACTGTGATTTGGAAAAATCTACGTGATCAGTTTTCGGCCTGAAATTTTGCTGTAAAGAGTCAAAGTTAAACAATTCGACCTTTGAGAACTCTACGAAACCCCTTCTGACAATTTGGGGTCTAAACACTTGAAATTTTAGATATAGGTTCCTTGGACATGGATCTAACTTAATAACTTAATTTGAGCCCAAAACAATAAATGTTAAGAGGTCATAATAGGGGTCAAAGTTTAAAAAAATGACCGTTTTTTTTTTTTTTTTTTTTTTTGCTCAGCATACACCTCCAAATACCTGAGCAACGTCGCGCACCCATGCTGGTATATATATATATATATATATATATATATATATATATATATATATATATATATATATATATATATATATATTGGCAGTAAGTAATTTTTCGAGCACGTCTGATTGAACACGACAGAGGTATTCTTTTTTACGAGTTTTTCTGAATATTTTTTCTAATCGCCGAGCGGCCATTTTTATTTCAGCTGGAACGTTGTATGAAATGTCCCCCAAAAGTTCTTGTCCAGCCATATTCTACTCAAGCGCTTTCTATCGGCGCATCTGATTATCATCAGGAGCGATTAGTGTTGTTATCATTTTCTTTTTTTTTTTTTTTCTTTAAGGCTTATTGCATTTAAAAAAAAAATTAAAGGTTGGTTCAGAATGGTTAGGGGCAAACTGTTTATTTTAAATTTCGTCTTTTCTATTTTATAGTTTATTAATTAAGTTGCTTGTTAGTTATTAAATATTGTTCGTATATTTTGCCCGGTGTTAAATGAGATCCGGTTAAAAAGGGTCTGTAGTTTTTTTTTTTTTAATAATTTGGCTGGTAGACCGGCGATTAGAAAAGATATCCAGAAACATCGGAAAAAAAGTAACTCTGGGTTTTAAATCAGACGTGCTTGATTGTTGGTTGGTTGGTTGTTTTTGTTTTACAGCGTATCAACTCTTTTCAGGTCATTTAATGCTGAATCCAGTGATTTTTGAAGAATTTTTATTTTTAATAGAATATATTTGTTTTATTTTTTTCGAGTTTGTTTCTATTTAACCAATAGTGAACCTGGGAGCAAAAGCAATTAAGGTGTGGCTCCACACTACCCAAAGCCAGCAACCTGGGGCCTCACCATCGGATATAGTTTAAGGTCATATCCAATATCGCCCTCCGTAGAGGTGGGAAGGAGAAAAATAGGAAAAGAGGGGAGGTGTTTTTTTTTGTTTTTGTTTTTTTGCAGAACATTATTAAGTTTTACAAAAGAGAATAGAAAACAAAAACGGAAAATCAATGTAGGTGCATGGCGTCTCAGGAGCCGTTAGACAGCCTGAGCTGGTAGCACCAGCAGACGTGCTGGAATATATATATATATATATTATATATATATATATATATATATATATATAACTACTTAATTCACTCACATAAAATTAATATACGAAAGTATAGATTTATGCGTAAACTTTAACTATCCACTTCAAAATTGCTCAATACGTAGGTAGAGCTAGTTAGTAAGTAATAAAATGTATATGGCGATTAAGCTACAATGAATATTCCGCGTTTCATCCACTCTAGGATTATTCAGGCATAAGAGTGGATGAGTGGATAGAGTGGATGAAACGCGGAATATTCAGTGTAGCTTAATCACCATATACATTTTATAACTTACTATATATATATACATATATATATATATATATATGTGTGTGTGTGTATGTGCGTGTGTGTGTGCAAGTAATCACTAATTATACATCGACTGATAAGTACTTACCTGAACAGCTACACTTAAAAGTTGTGGTTTGATAAAATGGAGAATGAGATTTTATTTTGATTAAATAATTATTTGGAAATATGGATAAAAAAGTTCCTTTTGTTTTACGGCATATACACCCTTTTCAGGTTAGTTAATGCCAAATCAAGTGATTTTGAAGAATTTTGTTTTTTAATAGAATATATTTGTTATTTTCAAGTGAGTTTCTATTTAACTCGTAGTTGGAACCCTTACAGGTACAACCACTCCGGGTCAGAGTGGGCCTGGGAGCAATGGCAATTAAAGTGTGGCTCCACACTCCCTCAAAGCCCGCAAGCTGGGCCTCACAATTGGATATAGTTAAAGGTCAGATCCAGGACCAATTGGATTAAAAAAAGAAGGGGAATGGGATATTCACGCTTAGACAAACATATATACAGTTTTTCGGTGTGGTGATATTTGCAGGCTAATGTTATCTAATGCAGAAAGTTATAGTGTTGAATATTGCATGCGAAGTATAAAAGTTGTATATACAGTGCAATGCGATGAGTGATATACAGTAGCAATTGTCTCTTTAGACTGCGGCTTAATTCTCTATTATAATTGAACAGAATTTACCACTCTCGTTCTCCGTTGAAACAGTGTCTTAACTAAAGCAAAGACTTGAGCATTTGATTTCTGAACGGATCACTTTTATATATTTTACCCTCATATCAACTTGCAAAGATCAAAATCAATATATATATATATATATATATATATATATATATATATATATATATATATATATATATAACTCCAAAACTAAAACATTACCGACATACCAAGCACCCCCTCCCACCTTTCCTCTTGTTCCCTTCCTCTTTTTTCCGCCCTTCTCGCACCCCTCCCCTGACCTCATTCACTCTTTTATCCAATAATAACGAACATTTCTGTAAAAGTCTGAGGAAGCTACGGACGGGCAAAAAAAAACGGCCGGGTTGCTGAAACAGTAATGTAACTTAACAGAACGATACGGTAATAAAAAAGCGCATATTTGCTCTACAACAGTATTGGCCACTTTTCTCAGTTTTTATTAATTACCATTTCTACTAAATATTTTTTATTAATTACTATTTTTACTATATATATATATACATGTACAAAATTAACTTTCCATTTTTTATCAATATCGATTACATTGTTTTGATTCGATAAAAAGGAGTTTGATCCCGATTTACAGGTTTGCGTAGAATAAAAGTATACATGTAGTGTCCCTATTAGCCACCCGTAGCAGCATGTCTGTTTAAAAATTCATAACGCTCATTCAAATAGTGTTGGAGTGACTCCTGTTTAAAGAAATATAGAAACATTATCAAATGTACTTGGTGTTGCCGGGCATTAAACGTAAAGTTATTTTTTTCAAGGCCAAGGTCAAAGGGTAAGGTCATATTTGGTGTTGTTCTGCATAAACTTTCCCCGCCTAGATATGTTGCACACCAAGTTTTATTTTGCTACAATAAGAGTCTCAGCAAATATGATCATAACCTTTGTCTTTGACTTTGAAACCTGGCGTGCACCATACCTAGGTTGGTGACCATCATCATTATGATTGGTTTAGTGGCGTGGGCTGTGAGAGGCTATAAAGTAGTACTTCTACATAAGCTATGACCTGAGCCTTTTATATTTAATTTGGAAAATTGTGTGCACACGCCATATGTGGAGGGGGGCATTCATCATGCCAGATATTGCCATGATCGGTCCAGTTCTTTGAGTGTTGTACAAATAGACTCAGAAACACTCGACCGCTACTATATTATATATCTATATAGATTGTGTATATTTATGCAGCATTTTCTCATTTAGACAAATATTATTGAATAGCACGGAATTATTCTGTTTTACAATTTTCCTTTTTATTTTCTCCAATCTCCGAATAGTCCTTTTTGTGTTCTCGAAATTGTATATGTTGGATCCATAATCGCGAGCGCTTTCGACAGAAGTACTTCTATCAACCTCAGCCATATTGTAGAAATAAATGTAGAGATTGTTTTTTTTTTAATTTACTTATATATATATATTTTTTTCTTAGTCACGTAGTAATTTGTTACAAGTTAGGTGGGCGGAGAAGAACACAAAAAGGACTATTCGGAGATTGGAGAAGATAAAAAGGAAAAATGTAAAACAGAATAATTCCGTGCTATACAATAATATTTGTCTACATATATATATATATATATATATATATATATATATATATATATATATATATATATATATATATATTCTAGCGCATAAGCCTGAGGAGTCCTAGAGTGGATGAAACGCGGAATATTCAGTGTAGCTTAATCACCATATATATTTTATAAATTACTAACTAGCTCTACCTACGTATTGAGCACTTTTGAAGTAAATACTTAAAGTTTACGCATAAATCTATACTTTCGTATATTAATTTTATGTTAGTAAATTAAGTAGGTATATATATATATATATATATATATATATATATATATATATATAAATGATCTATGGGTGGCATTTATAGCTGTCACTTTTTCATGACAAAGTATTAACCACTTGATTTTAGAAGCCTAGAAAAATAAAATATTGTACGGTCAAAATCTTTCAATCGTGCCCGATAGATATATCCCAACCAAGTAAACATCAATTTTTCCCTTTCATCAGAAACACCGTTCCTAAGGCAAGTGAAATTTACGAGGCTTCAGAAAGCAAACTCAAGGTTTAGGTTTTACTTATCATTGTTTAATAAACTGAATCGAAATCTGCAAGCGTTTATTAAATTGATACAGACGATCAGAAAATTATTCCTTTATTTTTAAGCAAACAGTTTTTAGCAAGTTCAAATGCAGATATTGACGTTTCGTTTAAATTTATGCCACATGGGAGTATAAATACATACTGTGAGCTTCTTCCAAAAAACTTAAAACATTAAATTAAAATAGAGCTACACCCAGCTGATAAGAATTAAAGACAACAACTAAAAACAAAATAGTATCCTTATGGTTGGTTGGTTGTTTTACGGCATATCAACCATTTTCGGGTTATTTAATCCAAACATTCGGAAGAAAATTTTTTTTAATAGAATATATTTGTAGTTTTCACGTCGGTTTCTATTTAACCCATAGTTGGAACCCTAACAGGTACTACCACTCTCGGTCAGAGTGGACCTGGAAGCAATGATAATTAAAGGGTGGCTCCACACTCCACAAAGCCCACAAGCTGGGACCTCACCACTGGATATAGTTTAAGGTCATATCCAGGACCCCCATTGAGGGACTTTTACCCTCTGCTGGGGGGGGGGGCAGTCGGCGTATTCTAATGCCCCACCGACAGGGCCAAGTATCGTTATGAGTGTTCTTGTATTCTATCATGATAATTCTGCTTTGACGACTAGACAAAGAACCTTGACGATTGGCTGTGGTGTGTTGGCACATTTTCTTTTATTTCACGAGATATTAGTCATTTATATTAAATCTTTGCATGGCAATTTCAATGATACAAGTAAAAAAGGAGATGAAAAGGGACGAAACCACCACCAACAACAACATCATAATATCTTCCAAAACATCGATTGAATGGAAAATTGTGAAGATGCATGGTATAGATCCGAGAAAATATGATTGGACATATTTCCAGTTCGAATCTTAAGAGTTTCGTACAAGCTCGACAACACTTTATGATTAAAGGAGACTAAAAAGCAGCCATGTCACTCAGGCCTCACGTATTATGTCATTTAGTCCTCACATTCTAGAAGCGATGTTTTAATAAAAAAGAAAGGAAGAATTGCTGTTTCCTGGGTCAGAATCTGTTCCATCTAAAACTTTTCATAGAAAAGTTGTGGACCTCAAATGACTACTTTTAAAATGCTTATATCAAGTGGCTTGAACGTTGTTTGGAGCAATTTCCAATGAAACAAATAACTTTTTAGAATACATGGAAAATGATTGATATGTTATATACAATAAAACTATCGCAACTTTTGGAAACTAGAATTCTCAAATTGAAAGAAAAATATCGTGTTTTACGACAAAGGAGTCCGTATTCGAGGTATTAAGCGCTTAACATGATATATTTGAAAGGGGGTAAATATCTATTAAAAGTCAGAACGAACTTTCCGGACCATCGGTTAATACTGTTGAAATATGCAATTAGTTATCATTGCTACTTAACTTTATAAAAGATATTTAAAGATATTTATTCAACAGGGACGTTACGCTTAAAATCGAAAATCGAGGGAACAGTTCTATATTTGTAAACATCGCAATTGATTACATTAAAAAATAACGTATCAAATAATGTTGTACAGGATGTTCAAAAAGTGTATGTGCTTATTTATATGTCTATATATATATATATATATATATATATATGTGTGTGTGTGTGACTTTCTCTGTATTTGGGATAGAAATATTGAATTCCATTTAACTAGTTTCAAGTATTGTTATTGAATTCTTCACTACAACATTTTTAATAATTTTTCGATGAGTACGAAAAGGCCTTTTCTAAATCAATTTGATCAATGGATGTAAAATATCTCGCTTGTATTTATTTATTTTAATGAGGACATATAGAAACAGTTAAAACCAACCCTAGTTCATTGGAAGATTTAAAAGCTAAACGAACCGACCTAAATTAGTTGGAAACTGTTTTTTTGTGACATGTACACTCGTGTCACTACTGTCAATGCTAACATTGAAAGCCATGCAAAATGTAAATGACGAGCAAATCTTAAAATAGTTTTATTTTTCTATTTTCTTATCGTTTTTACAGATTATTTGAAATACAAGATACATTTTTAAAGAGCACATAGACGTTATGGTCACTCTACATTTACACCGACTGATGCGTACGTAAAATCGGCTTTCTGCACAAACACAACCGCATCTGATGTCAATTTACGAAAGAAATATCAAGAAGAGTATAAACATTTGCAGGAAATATCAGAGGCATTTATTCATTACGAGAGAAACAAAGGAACAAAAAAGAGAGAAATGGACAGACGAATAAAGTGATATGTCTATACTATAAATACAATTCTAAAGGTTTATTTATTTATTTATGTGGGTGTGTGTATATATACCAATAACACTTTCGAACGGATGCACCTAATTGAAAAATTCTTTTTGTTTTTCATAAAAGGTATGAGCCCCTAGATTGTCTTCATCTATATATGGCGAGTAACGAACAACGCCAAGTTACACAGAAAGACTCAAATAAGAGTTGTGGGCCGTTTCGTGCAATTGTCGAAAAAGTTACCTCCCCTGTCAACGGAATTTAGCACCGTCTGTATACAGTCGCGATAACATACGGACAGGACTTGTTGCGCAATGGATAACGTGTCTGACTACAGATAAGAAGATTCCAGGTTCGAATCAAAGCAAGTTCGTAATAATTTCACCCATCATTTTATCCAACGTTTACTCATTATCCTTACCCTTAAAGTTAGTTAGGGTATTTTAATTTTTTCAGTGATTTTGTTTGTGAATATGGAAATTTCCCATAATCCGAGTTCACAAGGTAAGCGTTGATAGTAAGACGATATTGAGTGTACTTGATGTTAGTTTTACTCAATTTCGTGTTTGACTCGGCGTTGTGTGCGTGCCTAGGCGGGGCCGCCACTAGTATTAGATATAATTGCACCAGTTTGTATTCTGCACGTTCGCCCGACTTTTTAGGACAAAGAATTTAAAACGTTTTCTCTTTTTTTTTTTCGCAAGTAAGTCCCGCTCTTGTAGTGACGTAATCTGTTAAATTCCGTTCTCCACTGTTTCTGAACGTTACGTCTAACCACAGCTGTTCGATTCATGAATTACCTTTTATAAGAATACAAAATAGATCGTGCAAATATTGCAATATACATAATAAAACTATTGTTAACATTTTACAAGACAACTTAAACAAATACATATTCTCTTGTATTGATTGCCAGCTTTTTTCCCAGAAATGTGTATATTACTGAAAAAAATATTCACTTTTTGATCAAAAAGAAACGCGAGACTCTCAATCATTAAAAGAAATCATACGTTGGTTTTTGTTTAAAGATAACATCTTCGAGACATTTAAAAATAAAAGAGACTATTTTTTTAAAAATACTTTTTATTTTGAATTGAAGATTGAAAGGAACGTTCACAAAGACGCAATTTCCTGATAGATAACGGTTTTTAACATTGATATAATGGTAAAAATTCACAGTTCGAAGACGTGGTTGATTCGAAAAATAATTAAAATTTATGACTCACTTATCATTCGAAATGTATCTGAAAACCATAACTTTAATTACAGTTGATGGATATCTATCTTTACTCCTATAAATTCGTTTTTATTTTTTGTGTATTGATAATTATATTACAAACCCTCTTTTCTATTAATTTAAAACGAAAATACACTGTCGTTATATATGGGTTGTGGAATCGCATTCTCCAGCAAAAGATCTAGCTAATTTGCATATTCTTTTAAACATTCATTTTAATTAATTCCCTACTTGCATAATATTCGCGTAAAAAGTTTATAGTAAGCACAATATTGTTTCTATAAATATTTATGTATACGTATATATTTTATTTTAACAAATTTTGCCTTCCAAACTCCTCCTAGAGTTTTTGTCTACATACAAGGAAACTTCGTATATAAGTATTTGAATCCATGAAAAACTTTATATTTGGGTTTTTAGCCAGGAAAAATCGGTACAAAAGTGTGAAAATTAAAAAAAAATGAAATTTGCCAGGTGAAGGTCGAATGCCGGCATTACGAATGCATAACGTAATAGCTATTGGTTCATGTTTTAATTTGTAGTCTTGCAGTGAACATGTTTTCATAGCCCAGTTATTGACAGCAGAGGCAAAATAAATCGTGAGCTAAACAGTTTGGTTTCAATTCTCGATGGTGGCTCAGGAGTCTTTCTTTTTTATATATACTTTAAATCATTAGTATATATTGCATCCAATCTACCTATCTATTTATATATCTATAAAAGTGAAAATGTCTGTCTGTCTTTTCTCTATGGTAGTTAAGGAAGACTATTATACAGAAAGGCATTAGTGTATATATTAACACTTTTTTAATATACACATATGCACATAACCTTACGAACAGTACATAGGGCTCCAGCACAGCCGGGCGGGACTGCGAGTATATATATATATATATATATATATAACAGTGTAAGTGACTGTCTGTGTGTGTCTGTGTATATTTCCCTACGCAACAACACTGTCGATTTTCAGTCTACAGACTCGATATTCGATATACAGGGTACTGAGTTTCGGAAAAATCTTTGTAATCCATTTTCGGCCGAAAATTCGGCTGTAAAGGGGGTCAAAATTAAACGATTTGTACCTTTGAGAACTCGCCCAAACTCCTCCGACAATATTGGGTCTGAACACATGATATTTTAGATATAGATCTCTTGGACAGGGATCTTACTTAATAACTTGATTTGAGTCTAAAAAAATAAATGTTAAGGTGTCATAATGGGGGTGAAAGTTAAAAAAATGACCGCTTTTTTAATTTTTATTTTCTGCTAAACACTACGGGCTGAAATTCTAGTGTATATATAAAAGTAGACGTGTCTGTGTGTATCTGTGTGTGTGTCTGTGTAGATTTCCCTACGTAAAAACTGTCAATTTTAAGTCTACGGGCTCGAAATTTGAGATACATGGTATTGAGGTTTGGGAAAATCTTTGTAATCCGTTTTCGACCAGACATTTGTCGATTAAGGGGTCAAAGTTCACCGACTTGCCCTTTGAAAACTCTACCAAACTCCTTTGACAAATTTGGTTTTAAACACTTGGAGTTTTAGATATAGGTTCCTTGGGCATGGATCTAACTTAATAACTTTATTTGAGCCAAAACCCATAAATGTTAAGTGGTCATAATAGGAGTCAAATTTTAAAAATAGATGGACCTCTGCGGTCTCTAACAAATTAATCAAACAAGGTCTGGTGTAGACATTTGAAATTTTATATAAAGGGTATTCACAGATATGGCAAGCTTTTTAATTGGTTTGCGTCGAAATTTTTTAGTTACCAATATATGTATATGTGTAGTATGTTTGCATGCCTGCCTAAAACTTTCGACAGAGGCGACGGATTTTGCCAAGATCAGTATCCTTTTGAATTTAGACCTTTCAGACGAGAAATATTGAAAAATTGGCTAAAAACATTAATATCCCCATCTTAAACTGGGCACTTTATGGGTCGGTGAAAAGATGTTTAAGGTCTGGTTGGATAAGAAGTTCCAACAAGACCTTAAAAATCTTTGTACCGGCTCATAAATAAGAATTACTTCAGAAATATGCCCAACTTTGATTTCTACTCTGTGATGTAGATTACCCAATATACAGCTTGGATCTCATTACTTCACTGCTTTAAAGGATAGACACCTTGGATTTTACCGCGCAATTTTGAACTAAACCTTTATATCCTTTTCTTCAATTTCTCCTGCTATGTGACTTCTATTTAATCAATTTTTAATTATGATTTTCCATGTCTAACTGACTTTAGCAAATAGGGTGAATACCATTATATCTATTTCCTAATATTTTCTCCTCTGAAGAGATGGTAGGCATCGAAACCCTATAAGATAAGGAGATAAAATTTCTAAAGTATTCTTTGTCTTACTTGGAATAAAAAATCCTTGATTTAAATAATGTTTTTTTTTGGAATTTCATTGAATCACTGTAATTAGCTTTATTTTCTCTATCCTGTATATCGAGCAATTTCTATTTAGATGGGAACATACATAGAATATTACGACCAGTAATAATTTGTAAATCTTATAATCATAGGTTCCCATACCAGCTGATTGTTAGATAAATTTATTCAGAAGTGTGTGTATATATATATATATATATATATATATATATATATATATATATAATATTAAGTAATGTTATTGATAATTTAAAATTTAAAAATCAAATTATAATTAAATTAAAAATCCGTTTCATAAAAAGGAACAACAACAAAATCAATTATCTGTACGATCGTTTCGGAAAACAATGCTTTTCATTGTGGTATACATCAAGTTATGTACAATAATTATATATAGATTTTTGATAAGCAAGGTCTCCTCATCAGCAAATTTTGAAGGGTTTTTATTGAATTTAAAAGACACCATAAATACACCTAGCATTAAAAGTAAGGCAGATGAATCTGAAAAAATTGAAATAAAAGTCTGGATTTAAAATTTATAAGAAAATTAATATGGGTAGGAGATAGAAATAAGTAGAGAAAAATATATATTTTTGAATTTACATAATAAATTAGCTTTAAAAATATATAGAGATATTTACCTTTTAATTTTTCGTTTTTGAAATCAGGAACTGTGGTTAAAATAGTCATTAACATGTTTGCTATAGCTTTTTATCTAATTGAATGATGAATTTTAAAAGGGGGGACGTTCGTGCAATAAATTGTTTCCGTTAGCGTATTTTTGATTTAAAGACGCTACGGTTTATATATATAGAATATTACTATTACGTATTTTAAGGGGAGATAATTGTCATGTTTTCTTTACTTTTATTTATTTTAGGGTGTAAGGGAGATAATTAGTCTAACTTAATTTATTAAAAAAAATTGTAATCTATTTTACTAATAAGTAATTTTTAATGATTTAAGGTGGTTTATATTTATTAAATTTGAACCAACGTTTATGAATACATGTCATAATCTCCTGTCTTGAATTTAATAGTTTGGTTGTATTTTTTATATCTTCATATTTAAAAAATTTTAGGGTCTCTTTTGTACATAGTACACAACATTTATCTCCTGGTTTATATGATTTGCAAGTCTCAATTATTTGCCATTTTAAGTTGAAAGACATATTGTTGTTTTTTAGTTGTCAAATATAGTTTGATAGAGTAGTTTGGTTTGACAGAGAGTTATTTTTAAAAGAATGTTTGTGCGTTGAAATTCTATGTTTTATTAGGCCAGATGTGGAACCAAAATATATTTCCTCTTGCGTGTTGTGATTATTTTCCGTTTGGTCTGTTGTTGGATTATTATATGGTGGGTTGATTAGTAATTGATCGGTAGATTGGTTTAAGTTGGTGTTATTATTTAATCTGGTAGTTGAGTTATGGCTGTTAATAGGTTCATGTGGATTTGGAGTTTTTGATACTGTGCAGCTATAGATAACATTTCTAATTTTACATGAGCCTTGTAGGGGACATTTATTTTTTCTTCTACAGTTACAGTCTGATGTATTTTGTATAGCTGTATTTTGTAGTTTATTAATTTTCTTATTATTAGAGCTAATTATTTTCCGATGAAGGTTAGGCATAGTAGAGTAAGAGACTTTAATTGTGTTCTTATTGAAAATTTTATTATATCTATGGGGGGCTTTAAAGTTCTTATCTAATATTTTTAAAAAATCTCTGGCTATGTTTGTTTCTAGGTTTTTGGAATATGGGGGGTTGAACCATAGGATCCCCTTGTGTCTATTCTTACGTTTACGGGGTTTGGTTTGCTGTTTATCTGTATTATTATCTAATATTTGTGGTTTGGTTTTATCTTTTTTTGTCTCTTGGTTATTTTTCTTGACTCGTATACGGGAAGACATTGCCATATTATATGTTATTACGCTCTTAATAGGTTTATTTTCAATGCAGTTTATGTTTCTATCATTTTCATTTATGAATTTAATTTGTGAATTATATCCAGAGTTTTTAAGGGCCTCATTATAATATTTTTCATTTTTGGTAAATATGGATTATGTAGAAGACAGTCTAGAAATTCTTAAAGCGATATTGGGAACTATTGATTTTAATATTGATTTAGGGTGGTTTGATTGATTGTGGACATATAGTAGTGATTGGTTAGGTTTATGATAGGGTTCAAAGGTAGAATTCTCAAGATTTAAGGTTATGTCTAAGAAGTTAACAATTTTTTTATTTGGGTCTATTTTTATACTAAGTCCATAATTTTTAAATAATTTATGTAGAGCTTTAATTGCTTTTTCATAATTTTTATTAGTAGAATTAGTTACGAAAAGTGCATCATCTCTATATAGTCCTCCTTAAAGTTTTAATTGTTTAATTGTTGTACATAACTTGATGTATACCACAATAAAAAAAACACTGGACACGCTAAACACTATATAAAATAGTTTATATATGTTGTTGTAAAAGAAATTATTATTGTTTAATTCTTTTTTATGAAAACTGAATTAAAATAAGGTCAGCTAGAAATGAAAGAACAATGCAATTTAAATATGTTGAAAATTAGGCTAGGAAAAATAGGAGTGAGAATTTTTTATTAGCAGAATTGGCTTCGTAAATGCCGAACTACGCATGTTTAGGCAACGTGGGTCAATCACGTAGACAGACACACGTATGACGTCATGACAGAAATCAATTTTCAGTTTAGGAGCTAGAGTGGAAGATGAGAGATAGAGATGGAGATGAAGATAGGAGACAGAGCTTACATGGTCAGAGGAGGCCCCCTTTGCAAGCGTGGGAGAAAGTTTTAAGTATTTAGAAACAATTTTGTATTCCTAGATGTCATCATCATTTTGACCGATCAAATGGAATAAAAGAACATCTCATATTTTTGTAACTGCTGTCCTCGTGTCGTCTTTCTACAACAAAGGTAATGTGAAATCATCTCATATGAACTTTGTTTCCACTCATCTTTAATTAACTTTGTATAACCCATCTTAAGTAATGTGTTCCCCTCTCTATCGTAAGTAATGTCTCTCTCCATCACAAGTAATTCCCGTCCCCTCTTCTGTGTTAAAAGAACTGATCACCCCCTCTCTCCAGGCTAATATATGTAATAAGAAACCACAAACTGTAAAATGTATAAATCCCGTCTCTCCTCAATATGACCTCTACTACACAACACAAACCTCATTTTGGTTACCGTGACCATTTCTATTCAACAAGAATAAATTGAAAAAAAAACAAACTTGGCGTTACTACGGAACACAACGTTTAGGTCCATTGAAAAAAAATAAAAATAAAAACAATGCTAGACGAAATAAAAAAAATAATTAAGGAAAAAAGAAGAGACGCACAAACACATACGCACAGTGTCAAAGAAACAAAGCTATACGAAATAAATACATACACAAATGAAAAAAAGTATACACCCTCACAAGAAGAAATGGCGCAAAGACAAAATAACGGAATAAAAGTCTAAATTAAAAAGTAAATGATAGAAAAAAAGGAAAGGACATACAAGCAAAAGAAAAAAATGTGTTTTGATATGTGATTTTTCCAAGATTAATAACAGATCATAACAGATGACTGTTCTTTTTGTGAAACTAAAATCAACGCACACACTGATTATAAATACCGGTCAATGGGTACTTTAGCGTAGAAATCAATTGAAATAGACAGTCATTCAGTTTGTAAATTGTTTTATTTTTAAAAGATACGCATATACACACAGAGAATGTGAAAAAATAATAATACAGTTTTATATACACATAGTGTAAAGAAAATAAATCAGTGTTTATAACAGGTCATGATAGGGGACTGTTCTTTCTGGGAAAATACTACGGATACGGTTATTAATTTTCATTGTTTTGAAATATACAGATACACACATATACACTCAGAGAAAATTTGGGTCATTATTCTTGTTATAAAATTTAAGTCAATATGTCAAGTTGCAGAGCTGAATTGTATAATTTAAGCTGTAAATCAAAAAAAAATTGTGAAAAGGGCATTTTTGGATTCATACGTGAACTTTTCAGCTTTTCGTGTGTTTTATTTGGTTCGGTTTAGAAAAAAAAGGGTAACGTTTTTGACGGATTTGTTGAATTGTTCCTGGTGTAACAGAAAAATAATTTTTCTTGTAAGTTTTGTGTAAATCATAGTTAACTGTATTAATGTATATTTCTAAATGTTTTTATGATGTTGAACAAAGATTGTAAATTGTCTTAAATGTATGCTTTTTTACACAGGCATCACCACATTATCAAGGCCAAGATGCAACTCGAGAATAAGGGTTAAAGAGTGTACAGTAGAAATTGGACAATATAGTAATCATTAGTAATGGAAATTCGGCAAATTTGTTAACTTATATGGAACGGCTCATCAAGAACTTGTTAACGTTAGACTTGAACACAACCATATTGCAGTCAGCCGGAAAGCAGGAAAACGGAAGACAATTCCACAGGCGTGCATTTCTAAGAAAGAAGCTTTGTTCATGGAATCTACGTTTAGGTTTAGGCACAGATAAAGAGTGGGGGAATTATTGATAGTGTTTTCAGCTAGATGAGTGTTTCTTGTGAAAGTTTGACAAGGGGGGACCATAGATTGAAGCTCAGTCGAACACTTTTCATGAGAATAATGATACATCAGAGAAAACTCACAACGTCTCTTCTGTGAGATACAGGTTGCAGGGAAGAGAAAAGGACATCCCCTACGAGGCTACGAAGTCTATTTTGAACTCTATCAAGGCAGGATAAATCCTTTCTAGCAGCTCCTGCCCAGATGTGGCAACAGTATTCCATCCTTGGACGTACCTGGCTCTTATATAGATAGAAAATTGCATCAGCAGTGAGATATTTACTGAATTGATAGAAAGATCCCACCATTTTTCCAGCAGCCTTGGCAACAGATTTGATGTACGTGTTCCATTTAAGATCAGGAGTAACGGTCAAGCCCAGAAGCTTGTCAAAACTAGAGACTTCCTGAAGACGAGAGCCATTCATTTCTATTGATGCCAGATGTTGATCAGAATGTTGATGATGTAAAGAGAGAAGCTTGGTTTTAGATGCATTAAAAGTAACCAACCACTCCTTCCCCATTGTACCACGTGCTTAAGATCAGAGCAGAGAGAATCGGAGAGATCTAGGTCGTTTACTGTCTTAGATGTGCTACCATAAATGGCAGTGTCATCAGCATAAATGTCTAAAAATGGTGTAAGGATGTGTTTGGAAGATCATTAATGTATATCAAGAAAAAGAGTTGGGCCCAGGATGGACCCCTGAGGGACTCCGGCATTACTACTGTGAGCTTCTGATTTTTGCCCCTCAACTACTACTCTTATGAATATATAAGGAAGAAATAATTTAATAATTGAGAAGACATTTCCAGATATACCATAGCTAGAGATCTTGTGAAGTAAACCTTTATGTAAAATATGATTGTATTCTTGTGAAGTAAACCTTTATGTAAAATATGATTGTATGTTTACCATCAGGCATTAAAAATTAAAATTAGGTAGATACATTAAAATGGAAAGAAACAAGTCAAAAGAAAATAAATTGAAACGTTAATTGAGACAGACGGTTGGCCTAGAAATAAGTTAGTATTTTAGAGGGGGACAAAATAGAAAACTATGTAAACGGGTATTTTGAGAGTTTTTCCAGATGTGATAAGCCAAAAGAAAGAAATTTTCTTCTGGATAATGGCTTTTTTTGTTTTTTTAACTGTCTATAAATATTTTTCGCAAGATGAGTAGCTTGCCACGTAAGCATTAGAAATGCCCTGTTAGAAAAATAATTGATCCTGCGGAATTGAGTACTCATAAAGCAGGTCGCAAGTGATGGCACCAAGCAGAGGCTAAGTCTTGGCTTTATTAAATTTAAAAAGCAGGCGGTAGAGGATACGAGAATTCCTTAGGTTACAAAAAGTACTATAAGAGTCAGTACCGCAGGCAAATCACATACAGCATTATGAAGTGAGAGAAAAGTGAAATATATCTTAAGTACGTAGGAAGATATAACCTTATTTTTTTTAGAGATGCATGAATGCGGGATATCTCTGCTGGATCTTGGACGCTCTGATGAAAAAAAAAGAAAGAAAAATCACAGAAATCGGGCCATAGTTAGAATTTAGTGCGCAAATAGGAATTTGGGCGCAAGGGATGGGAGTTAGTTAGTTAAGGGTGAAGTCGTCATTAAGTTCCAACGGTCCAAGCAAGGAAATCCAAGCAAATCAGTGTGATGAAAAGGTATATCTTAATAATTGGAAGCCAACCACAAACATTTAAGTAAATGAGCTTTGAGTATGTCCCAAAAGATAAAAATGAAAAATGAAATAAAGCCATAATTAGTAGAACAACCAGGCGAAAGAAACGATGAACACACTCTTGGACGAAAAAAAATCGTCGATTTCGAGAGATTTAAAATGAGACCCAGGGGTTACGACATAAGGGTGACTGGAGGAAGCAACCGACTTGACTCATAGGAGGTATAACTACACTAAAAAAAAGTAAATACCATGAAGATCAGAGAGATTCTGAACTAAATAAATAAATAAAATTATGAAGTCAGTTGGAAAGGGCTGACTAAAGGAGTTTTTTGAGAGAAAGCTGATCTTTCTTAGCCAACTGGTTGTATAGATATAGTGAAAATTGTACTAGAATTTAAAAATGCGTACATTTTTTGAAAATGAGAAGGAGAGGTATGTTACAAGAAAAGGGTCCCTTTTTCTTGTAAGTAAGAAACACATTAGATAGGCCGAGATTCGAACTTTGTAGGCAAGGTTCAGAATGAAAAACGTCTTATAAAAACAAATGAAATAAAATAGATAATTAAAAGAAATCGGGTTTGCATCGGAAAATATGCTCACATTTTACCGATTTCGATACGCAAAAAGCTCCGATTTTTCAGATTCCCGATTCCGATTCAAATTAATGGTTCACACACTAATATATATATATATATATATATATATATATATATATATATATATATATATATATATATTATTTACTATAATAATTATTAAATAACTACAGGCACTAGTGTTTCAACCTGTCTGGAATCATCAATGCTGGGTGTCCAGATTAGCACCGGCAGAGAGATTAAAGGTATCTTATGAGGTTTTTCTCTATCAAATATGACATATTATATCCGTTTTACTATTTTCTAGTCTTAAAAGGCATATTTCCTCTAGAACGTAAGGAAAGACATATGCACGGGCTTGGTGTCTATATTCGAAACACCCTCCCTTTGACTAGAGAAGCACAACTAGAATCAGACGATCAAGCCTTCATGTGCTTTAGACTTAACATGCAACATAACATTAGTTATTTTTATATTCTCTACCGCTCTCTCTCTCTCTCTCTCTCTCTCTCTCTCGATCGACCCAGGACTGTACCCTAATAAACAAAGTCTTTGACAGCATAGATACAGCATTTTGCCTCGGCACAAGTGCATATATTTGGTGACTTCAATGTCCATCATAACAACTGGCTTGGATTTTCGACTTATACAGACGCAGCTGGTAGTACACCACATAGTTAAGTTTCCAACCCGTTTCCCTGACCAGCAATAGCAACACGCATTACTTTTAGATCTGTCTCTGACCACAGTTTCTAATTATTGTGTTACGAATACCCACAGTCTTCTTGGGAGATGCTGATCATATAGTGCTAATAGTTGAAATCGCCCTAAACGCTAGAGCTAAAACGGAAGATTCATTGCTCAAAACAACGAGGTATTATAAAAAGGCTGACAGAGAAGCCATCAGGGATCATATCAGAGACGCCTCGTTGGGAAATATCTTTTCACTTCCTGCTGAACAGTGTGCGAATGAGACCACTGAGTTGTTCACAACAGCAACTGAAGTGCATGTGTCAACACCTTACTCTGCCCAATTGTTTACTTCTACTTGTGCAGCTGTCATTGCCAAAAAGGCAGCACGCATACCGCAGATTTAACCGACATAAGTCCAGTTTAAACAGACAGCAATATATAGAAGCCAGAAATAACTGTAAGAAAGAAATATTGACAGCTAATAGAGAATTTTCGAAACCACCAAAAAAGCATCGAAGAACAAAAATTAGGAACCCGGGACTTCTGGAAAATCTATAACAGTGTAGTCAATAACCGACGTTCTAAAATTCACCCACTATCCAACAATCATGAGGTTGTTTGCTCAGCAACTGAGAAGACTAACATGCTTGTCAGTCGGTTTGCTTCCAACTCCACACTGCACCCTGCTAACCACCCCCTTCTTGACTTTCCTTTGTGGACAGACACCACACTAGACGATCTGAAAATTGCCCCTTCTCAGGTGCATGTTATCATAAAAAATCTTGACACGTTAAAAGCAAGTAGACATGATCTCATTCTGGCTTTACTATTTAATAGTGCTCCGCTGAAGTAGCTCCAGTTCTCTCCAAACCTTACAACAAATGCCTTGATGAATCTTGCTTTCCTGCCTGCTGCAAAACTGCTTCTGTTGTACCAATTTTCAAGACTTCTAGCGAAAGACCTTACTCAGTAAATAACCGCCCCATTAGCCTCCTCCCACTTTTCGCCAAAATATTGAGTCCATAATTAATCAAGCGCTAGTCCATCACCTTACAGATACTAAACTTCTGACCGACCAAGAATATGAATTTAAGCAATCCCGTTTCACGGTATACATCCTAACTGTAATCTCTGAGCTTATATACCATTCACTTGACAAAACAGGGGAGGGTACAGAGGTAGCTCTAGATATATCTAAGGCTTTTGACAGGATATGGCATGAAGGTCTTCAAGAAAATAAGATCATACGGTATCACTGGAAGAATACTTAACATAATTAAATAAATAAAATAAAACTGTAAGTTGAACTTACAATCAAAATTGATTGTTCGACTGAATACTTAAAAAAACAATTTACAAAGTCCTTATTCCGCGGAGTTTCAACGAATGCAAATCTTATTTTTCTCATCAGATGGCATAAATAAATCAGCCAATTATATTTGTAGCAATGCTGGAATGTGCTAGTGAATACATTAAGTTGAACTGCAATTTATTGTAGTTAGAAATCGCCAAATAAAAAGATAAAAAAATATAGGATATGTAAAAAACTAATTGTCTTTCTCTTATAATAAGCTCTTCTTTCTATTGTGTATTTAGCTTTTTTAATTCGGTTTCTATATATAAAAATACTGTTATTTAGATAAGTTTGAAGTGTACCGTTGCGTAAATCATGGAAACATTACATCCCTTTATTTTAAGATATATATATATATAATAAAAATAAACATTACAATTAAATTTCCAAAAAAAGATCCAAGATGGTAAAACTAAAGTATATCTTTCCTATCTTCTTCTTCTATCTGCCATATAAATAAAATTAACTCATTTTCCCCCTCTGAGTTTGACCTTAATAGGATTAAAAATCTAAATATTTTATTCAGATGTACTGTACACAAACTGCATCGCGCTATCTGAGGTGTGTTATAGGCATATTACCTCTCCACTACCTCGCTGATCGGAGCTTCCTATTTTTTATCTGGTGAGAGTTCACTTCCAAAACCGGTTATGATCAATGGAAGTAGAACATTTTTCTCTCTCTAATAAATTTATACTTACACCGCCACCCATTAACACCGGCCGTGACTATTCACAGGAGACAGTTACGAACGAACACCGGGTTAGGGTTTTATAAAAACTTGACAGCAATTTAGGTGAAACACACCACGCTTACTTTTACGTTCTTTCAAAATTAAAAAAAAAAAAAAAAAAAAACTTTACATTTTCTTTCCTTAAAACAAAAATTATTTTTTACTTCGATTCCGTTTATTTCTCATTCTGCTTTATTTATAACATCGTTTCTTTTCATATTTTATTGTATTTTATTTTGGTTTTGTGTGTTTCTTTTCTGTTTTTCGTTTTGCCGATCTTTTCATTTTACAAATTCATTTCTTCTCTCTTTCCGTTTCTTCTCTTTTTCGCCAAGTTTATCATTGTTTCGTTTTATTTTTATTTATTTATTTATTTCTTACTTTCGTCTGTTTCTGTTTCTGTTTCCATTATCTTTCCATTTGCTTTTGTTATTTCTTCTCTCTTTCCCTTTTTCCTCCTTCGGCGAATTTAACATCGATTTTTTTGTAAACCTGCCGGATTTTTTTACGCTAAACGAATATTTCCTTTTTCTTCCCTTTCTTTGCTCTCTGATAGCTGTCTTTCCAATCTCTTTCCTTTTTTTTTTTAAAAAACATATCATAAATAATTTCCGTTACATTTCGCTTTGTTCGATGCCTTTATCTCGTTGTTCTCTTGGTATAAATATTAAAGAATTAATATTTATAAAGTAATCTCAACCAAATGTAAAATATCGATAAAACCAAATAGGAAATAGAGCTTATAATATTTTTATTTATATTATTCTTTTAATAATATTATCGGAATTCTTTTCCCTTTTCCTTGTACTTATTTGTGAATTATTCCACGGATTTCGGCCTTTTGGATTATTTTGGACCATCTTCCAATTACGCGATTCCCTTGGATTTTACTTGTGCGAATAGAAATTTAACTAACTTTTTTGGATTTGCATGTTTGGATTTTATCGTCATTGGATACTTTACCTTTTACCAGACTATCCATTCGCGTTAAATCACCTTTTTGTTCATCCTATTCCCCCTGCTTCACTTTTTGTTATCAAATAAGATCTTTAACTTACTTGCAGTTTCATAAGATACTTTTGCAAGCAAAATCCGATCTCACATTTTGCTAAACCCTACGCTCTGATGAGAAGGAAATTATTTCTTCTAAATTCCGCAGATTAAGGACTATCCACTTATTAATGTTTCCTTTTCAAATTAAATATGGTTTTAACTCTTTTTCAAAGTGTTTTTAACATGTTTTATTAACTATTTGCTCTTTATATATATATATATATATATATAAGATATGAAAATTTTAAAAGCCAAAAGCA
>NC_136491.1:35158661-35166161 GCF_053919585.1 Euprymna scolopes
ATGTGGTGCATAACAGGATATGGTTACATATCATAGCCATGTTTTAGTATTATATGACCGGTCGATAACGAAATGTGTTGTCTGAAATTTTGATCCAGCAGTCCTCATCTCAAAGAAATTAGCGATGTTTCGGACAAAGAGAGAAGAAACAATGTATACTTGGTCAGATATTTTGTCCGAAATGTAGCTAGAAATATTTATTTCTCTTTGCATAATCTAAGTGTTTTCCTGTCACTAGTAAGGGTGCTGAATGTAATATTTTCCTGAGCTGGCATTATCCACCAGGCAATCAAAGACCCAAGCCTTGAAATAACTCCCGAAGTAGATGTCCTATCAACAGGTTAAAACTACCGGGCATTCTCAATTGCTGTTTAGTGAATAAAGTCTGGATCTTGTAGTAGCGTCTCGTGCAAAAGTAGTGGGAACTGCTTCCACATTTCCTTTTCTACAAAGTCTTCCTTCGTCACAGATTCGTTCATCTCCATTCTCTGTCTATGCTTCTCCGCGGTCTTGCTTTCAATTACTCGACTGAGTTATTCAAGAAACTCCACAACCTATCTATGAAAAATTCCATTAAACAAATCAAGAGAAAACCCAGACCGAGAAATTCCAATACAGACCCTTCACTAAAAAAGTCTCCTTCTCTTTAACTAGTTGATTACGTTCCAATCTTCCAGAGGTTTAAATCCAATTGCGGAAGACTAAACCTGTTATTTTTTTTTTATGGAACCGCCATTAATTCAACTGCTTCCTTAGCCAAGTGTATTCTAAGTTCATCTCCATACTCGATTATCAAGATCGCCATGGAATGTGCCTACATCAAGAACACCTCCTACTGGCAGGGACATCTACAGAGAAAACCTCGAATATACAATAATGTGCTTTAGAGTAACGTTTATTCATAACACAACAATTGTGTTCTGTCCTCATAATTATGAAGTAGATATCTTTGAGAGTATTGCTGAGCAAATTGATTATACTCGGTCTGTTCACTCCCTGACCAACGTTCACGTCTGTGGAGATTTTGATGTTCAAAATGTTGAATGACTAGTTCACTCAATTAAAACGACGACGATGCAAGGTTGTGCTATGAGTTTTCCATCTCTTATGACTAAACTCAGACCGCTTACGAACTTACTCGTATAACCGATGCTTATGGACAATTTGCAAGTTTTTATAATCGTTTCCTAATAGTATACCCTGAAATTGCCAATCCTCAGTTCTGTCTCCGCTAGGATATTCTGATCAATCGGGTTTCTCAATAAAGATAAAAGCAGAGTATAACAAAACCCCAATACCTCCTCCCCCATCGAACAGTGTTACCGATATTCGATCACTGACTGGGACTATTTCCGAATGTTCATATCGGAACTACCACTACACTCTATGTTTAAAAAAAGATAGCCTGATATAGCATTTCACTTGACGTATTAGTTAACTATCGGCATAGACAGCTACATAACATCTGTAAAATTCTCACATAAACAGAACGGTCAGTCTTGGTACACTCGTGAATGTGCTGTCGCCATTTCACGTAGAAACCGCGACTTCAATTTCTTCCAAACTTATAGATGTTTTAAAAGTAAAGCTGCTTATAAAAATGCCAGCAATCACTGTAAAAAGATTTTAGAAAACGCGAGAGTGCCGTATGCTCAGATCATTAAGTCCAAGGTCGAATAAAAGAGGCTTAGATTCAATAAGGTTTGGCAAATAACAAACAATGTTTTAATTAGATACGTGTTCTCTATCCCCACCACCGTCAACGGACCTGTATTAGTTTCGTCAGACATACTCTTAGCCAAGAACTTTGCAGCAAACTCGACTATACGTGATCAGAGCATCCTACTTCCTGAATGTCTTCAAGATTTAAACTTATCTGAAGCATTCCCATATATGTTCCTAATATTGCCTCACTCATAAAGAACCTTGGTTGGTTGGTTGTTTTTGTTTTACAGCATATCAACACTTTTCAGGTTATTTAATGCCGAATCCAAAGATTTTGAAGAAAAAATTTTAATATATTATATTTGTTGTTTTCAATTTGGTTTCTATTTAACCCATAATTGGGACCCTAACAGGTACTACCACTCTGGGTCAGAATGGACCTGGGAGCAATGGTAATTAAAGGGTGGCTCCACACTCCCCAAAGCCCGTAAGCTGGGGCCTCACCATTGAATATAGTTTAAGGTCATATCCAGGACCTTTATAAAGAACCTTGATATCAGCAAATCTATTAGCCCCGATAATATTCCGGTTATAGTTATAACAATCAAATATATGCAACCGTGTATAGCATCTCTCTTTGGGAAACTGTTCAATCGATGCATAAAAGAGTAATGCTTCCCAACACCATTCTAAAACATCATTAGTTCGACTAATATTATAAACAATGACGATTGGCTTTCTGCATCTCAGTACAGGCCAATTAGTCGTCTCTCTACCATGACAAATTCATTTGAATCCGTGTAAAATAGAAAATTGTTCAACTACCCCAGCAAAAAAACAACTGACAAGAAAGATGAAAAGGCCAACAGCGTATGTACTGGCTGTTATTTCACATAGGGTTAGTGAATCTATCGACAAGTGTTTCCGAACAAGGCATTCAATAGAGTTTGGCATAAGGATCTCATTCACAAGATTTCCAGCTTGGGGGTATCTGGAAATATCTTCTCAATCATCGAATTTCTTCTCTCCGATAGGTTTATACAAGTAGTCATCAACGTGTATAGAAATAAAGCTTAAAACAGTAATGACGACATACGTCAATAATCCATCTTTGGCCTTAATCTCTTCCTTAACCTCATCAATGATTATCCAAATCATATGCTAAGTTCATTCGTCGACATGTACTCAGATTAAACTACGATCAAATCGAACACTTCAAAAGACAATAACGAACAATATCTCTTTAAGTGTTTCTCTCCTTGAGCATATGGTTTAATGGGTAAAAAGTGGATGGTTAATTTTAATGCATTATAAAACAAGCTTTATATTTTAACTATAAATGCTCCGATTTCCATTTGGCCCGAATTGGTATGAAAGCCGCTCGTCTAAAAGTGCATCACCCTGTGGTGACAAATTTTGGATCTCAATTTTACTGGAAACCTAAATTCCGCGTTTAATCCACTCTAGGACTATGCTCATAAGCCTGATATATATTATAAGCCATATATATTTTATAACTTACTAACTAGCTCTACCTACGTATTGAGCATTTTGAAGTAAATACTTAAAGTTTACGCATAAATTTATACTTTCGTATATTAATTTTATGTGAGTAAATAAAGTAGGTATATATATATTTATATATATATATATATATGTGTATGTGAGAGTGTTTATATATGTGTGTATGTGTAAATATATATGTGTGTGTATATATATGTTTATATATAATTGTATATATATGTGTATATACATATATATGTGTGTGCATATATATATATATATATATATATATATATATATATATATATATGAGAGAGAGAGAGAGTGAAAGGGGGCAGGTAAATACTTCTTGATGGACCGTCTCTTTAAAAAATCTACAAAACATCAGGTAATTATCCAATTCATGCGAAATTTTCAGCCATTATTAAGAGAAGAATGAACTTTATAACCGTGTCCTTATTTTTTATAAACGATATATATATATATATATATATATATATATATATATATATATATTTGCTTACACCCCCCTTGTTTTGAGGGGGTTCAAAATATACTTCAATAATCATCTGAAACTGAACAAAACATATTGTGTTGTTGTAAGGGGCAGGATTATAGATTAAAAAAAAAGGTGTTTGCGTACCTTATTTTGATGTCTGAATATCAGAACTTAGATTGTGTTTAATTATTCGTCTTTTGCGTTTTGAAGTGTGTAATTCGGTGAATATGTTAAGTAAAATAATTAATTTAAGTTAAGCAAAACAAAACAAACATTATTTTTATATTTATACGAAAAGAGGCATTTAAAAATCTTTGATAAATAAATTAACAATTTTTTTAGCGAGCCGAATAATGCATGCCCATTATTAAACAAGGAATGCTTTGAAGAATCGATACAAAAAAATCGATAAATATTGTGCCCGTTGTGTTAAAAATATCATCATTTTTTCGATCCCGTTTGAGAACGTTTGCCGCCTTTCGACTACGGTGGACCAAACACGCTGAAATATATATTTCTTTATTCTGCTTTAACTTGCCCCTCAATTTTGGGGAGCCTGACCTCAAACACATACACATTAAAAACCAAACTCATACTAATTGTCACCCATCGTGTACTTGCCAGCCTCAGCGTTAATAATACATTGAAATTTTAGTCACTGAAAAAGAAGGGGTTTTTTGGCCTGTTTGGTCTACCGTAGTTTGCTTTTTATCAAGTACAAATGTAAACATTGTCTACAATCGACGCGAAGTAACTGGTTGCCTATATGAATAAGTGAAATTATTTGAAATCTAGGTACTTATATAATAATATTTTTGCATATTCTCATAAAAAATCACCCTAAATCTTTGTTAGACAAGAAATAAACAAATTAATTCTTTCAAAAACCTTATCTTTTAAACTATTTATATACGTTTTTTGTGCAAGACAAAAAATGTCAATTGTTAACTTTTTGAGAAACATTTAACATTTTACATTTAATTAAATATAGTAGAAAAAGTTTTACATCGTTTTGATTTCTATGCGATAAAATTCAGGATTTTATCTTTCTGGAAAAATACTCAGAAATAATGTTGTTAATAAATCTAATTTCGTTTTAAAAACAACAACAACTTTATTTTTCGGCCATTTTTGGCGGTTCTAAACTAAATATATATCTAAGCGTGTTTTAAAACAGAACAAATTCGGGCGACCCCGATCGTTTTATAAATAAACATCTACTTTGCCATAAATTTATTATTTAAGTGTTAGAATTTTTAGGATGTGTTTTTTTAACTTTTATATCTAATCTCTATTCTGAATATTTTTGGTCTATGGAAGTTGCCTTTAATCTGTCCTGTAAGTTTAGGCAGTATTTAATGTGGCGCAAATTGTAGTAAGATAAGTAGTTTTCTAATTTAGCTCAAGTGAGTTGATGGAATTCGAACACGATATTATGAGATTAGGAAAGTAAAAAAAAGAATAAGTGTTGCTTAGTTCAGGCATGCATGCAAATACAGTCGAAGAGTATACATTTAGGCTTAATTTTGGATCAGAACCGAATATGTTTTAAGTGTAAGTTCTTAATAGAAAGAAAGAGATATTGAGATCCCCCACCCTCCACGAGAATATCACATAAATAAAGAAATAGAAATTCTTTACAGTTTTCGCGCTATCAGTTGTAAACTAGTCGGCAAGATGAATGTGAAAACGCTTAAACAGACGGATTTTTCTTGTTGGGTGTTATGAGAATAAAAAAATGTTCGAGTAAGAAATACCTGAGGATTTTTTTCTCTCATGATTTAAGTATCGCTCATTCATACTTTCATTTTATATGAAGCAGATGATTCTAGTGTTGGTTGTTTTTTTCTTTCTATACACTTCTTACTAAAATCCTTTATATAAAGCTATTAAATATGTGCAGTAGGGACAACGCGTAGGTTGCAAACATCCTGGGTGAAGTGTGAAACGAACCGTCCCCGAATTTGGAATTGTTAGGTTTTTAGTTATCTGGTTAACAACTTAGCCCGCATCTCTATAAAATGGCTATGTTCCTCGATAGGTCACGCCTGATTTTTTTTAAACATAGCGTTTATGTTTCTTGCTTTACTTTTACTCGAAGAGTCGACTGGTTTTTCGGGCTCAAATTAAAAATAAAATTTCATAGACAAACGAGTAGTCTTAATGAACACATCTAATAAATGCACGTCCTTTTATTTCTAATCTCATATCCTCAAATTACTTTTGTTGAATTTATATATTTTTGGACAATAAAAAGAAACCAAAATGACAACTTATAAACGAATCAGATGTTTTGTCTAATCGATTACAGTTGTTTACATGCCTGCGTATGTTTTTTTTTTATAGTTGAAACTTATTTTTGTACGTGACCAGCTTTTTCTATGTGTCGCAACGAACGCACTTTAAAAAAGTAAGGATGGCAAATAAACAGCGTCAATTTTTTTTTTTACAGTCAAGAAAAAGTCTTATTACGGTGTTATGTAAACATGAGTTTCTTTTTTCTAATAGTTTGATCATCGTAGTAACTACATTAGAGTAAGTGATTTACGTAATCATTTCAAGAGATTTTTATGACAGCCTTTGTGTTAAGAATATGTGCATAAATAAACCAGCTGTCCTACATTTTGACAATACCCTTCAAACTGGTTGAAGTAGAATATGAAACATTCTAATGAAATGTCAATATTTCTTAATGGATAAAAATCAGGAATAGAAATTACTTTTGAAATGTAATTGAATAATTGTATGCGTGGGCGCGAACATATATATATATATATATATATATATATACATAAATATATATATACATAACATACATATATATATATATCCATAACATACATATATATACATATACACACATATATATACATATACATACATATACATATATAGATATACATACATATACATATATATACATATACATACATATACATACACATATATATATACATATATACATACATATACATATATATACATACATACATATACATAAATATACACATACATATATATATACATATACATACACTTGTGCCCGATATTATTCATACCCCTCGGATCTTGGAGATTTCTATAAGAATATTGCTCAAACCAGAAGGTAGACAATATTAAAGGGATTTCAAACAATAAATCAAGCATAAGCATTTAATTTAAACTCAACAAATAAATAAATTATGCAAGATTGAAACATTATACAAAGAAAAACAATAATGGCACTAGTTCAAAATTATTCATACCTCTCATACTAATAGTCAATAGCATGCCCTTTATTCTTAATAACTGCCTGTAACCGTTTTGGAGATTTATCAACAAGGTATTTACAAGCATCATCACTGATTTTTGACCATTCTTCAATGCAGTAGTTCTCCAAATCCCTCAAATTTCTAGGTTTCCGCTTTTTAACCTCAATTTTCAATATGTGCCAGAGGTTTTCGATAGGGTTCAGGTCGGGACTCTGGCTAGGCCATTCCAAAACATTAATTTGATTATCCTCAAACCATTTCTTGACTATTTTGGCAGTATGTTTTGGATCATTATCCTGTTGAAGGACCCAGTTTGGTCCTAAATCGAGCTTCTCCCCATCCTGTCCAATGTTTTTCTGGAGTATCTCCAAATATTGCTCCTTCTTCATGGTTCCATCTATCTTGACCAAACTACCTGGACCATTAGCCGAAAAGGAGCCCCAAAACATAAGGCTACCAACAACCATGTTTCACCGTGGGTATGGTGTTCTTTGGGTTGTAAGCTTCTCCTTTCTTCCTCCAAACGTAAGAAGCATCCATATGGTCAAACAATTCAATTTTTGTTTCGTCAGTCCACAAAAT
>NC_136491.1:35173661-35196161 GCF_053919585.1 Euprymna scolopes
CACGTCTGATTCTCCTACCTAATGCAGGAAAAATTTGGTAGGGACTTACCAAAGGCCTTTGCTTTTCCATAATTCTCAGTGTTATTTAGAAAGTTGAATCAACAGTTTTACTGCGATTTGCCTTAGGTTCTATCGCTCGCTGCGACAAACCTTGCTTATGGAGACCTAGAATTCGAGAGCGTTCAACTTCGGTTAGTTTTCTGTCTTTAGGCATGGTACATGCTATTATAAAAATATTGGTACATGCTATTATAAAAAACCTAGACACCTCAAAAGCATGTGGACCAGATCTCATCCCGGCTGTGCTATTAAAAAAATGCTCTGCCGAGGTTGCTCCAGTTCTGTCCAAACTTTACAATAAATGCCTTAACGAATCTTGTTTTCCCGACTGCTGGAAAACCGCCTCTGCGGTACCAGTCTTCAAGAATTCTGGTGAAAGAACTGACCCACTAAATTATCGCCCCATTAGCCTCCTCCCGCTTTTCGCCAAAATATTTGAGTCCTTAGTTAATCAAGCCCTAGTCCAGCACCTAACAGCTGCTAAACTCCTGACTGGCGAACAATATGGATTCAGGCAAGCCCGTTCAACAGCAGATATCTTAACTGTAGTTTCTGAACGTATATACCGTTCATTGGATAAAACAGGGGAGGGTAGAGCGGTGGCCCTTGATATATCTAAGGCTTTTGGCAGGGTATGGCACGATGGTCTTCTAAGGAAAATTAGATCATATGGAATCACTGGAAGAATTTATAATGTAATTAAATCCTTCTTAAGTAATAGAAAAATCAAAGTTGTCCTCGACGGACATACATTCAAACCATATGACATAAATGCGGGAGTACCTCAGGGGTCTATCCTTGGACCTCTATTATTCCTGATATTCATAAACGACCTCCCTGATAATATTGTTTCGGAGATGGGTATATTTGCCGATTACACCACTCTCTATAACAGATATGAGGGGAAAACAAATGAACACATATCCAAGGAAATGGCAGAAACACTAGAGGACAACCTCCAATCCGTAGTGGAATGGGGACAAAAATGGTTGGTTACATTCAATGCTGCTAAGACTAAGCTTGTTTCCTTCAATAACTACAAGAAACCTTCTCTACTACCAATAGCAATGGCCATGAACACATTGCCCGAAAGTACTTCTTTTAAACTCCTCGGCCTAACGTTTACAGGGAATATGAACTGGAATAGATACATTCAGAGCATTGCCAAGGCTGCTGCAAGGAAGGTTGGCTCCCTCTACCGTGCTAGAAAACTACTTACGCCTGACAGTATCCTATACCTCTATAAGGCAACCATTCGCCCATGTATGGAGTACTGTTGTCACATCTGGGCTGGTGCATCTGCTGCTTGTCTCTCGCTCCTGGACAGGGTTCAAAAAAGAGTCGCCAACCTGATAGGGCCTGAACTGTCATCTAGGCTTCAACCTCTGTCCCATCGACGAGATGTTTCATCCCTCTGCCTGTTCTACAAATACTTTAATGGTGAATGCTCTGACGAACTGCAAACACTTGTACCTCCCCGACGTAACTACCCCCGACAAACCCGACAAGCTACTAAGTCTCATCCCTTTACAGTAGAGATCCCTAGGTGCAAGAAAGCCTTTTACTCCAATAGTTTCTTCCCCAGAACTGCGGGTCTCTGGAACTCCCTTCCGGGATTCTGCTTTCCCAACTGCAATGATATGCAGAAGTTCAAGTGTAATGTTAACAAACATCTTTCTACTCTTCTACCTCATAATGACCCCGCTAATTAATTCCCTAATAGTAGCCCCCTGCTTCAAAGTGGCACTGTGCCTTGTTTGGGGTGAAAATTGAATAAAAAAAATAACACATTTAAATAGTGAGTTTAAAATCTATCCTTAATAAATAGATTTCTTTTTAAAGGTTTTAAGTGGTCTTAAATTTTTGATCTGCAGTGTATGATTTTTATATTTGTTCAAAATTAATAAAAAAAAATCCAAGGTGTTGTTATTGAGAAATGTGCGGACAGATGAGCAAACAAGGTTGAATTTACAGGTCCACTCTCCTTTTTGGCGGGGACCAAAAAAGTGTTTTTATTTTCGAAAAGTACATGTAATGCCATTTTTTTCATATAATACCATTTTGTTTTGTTTACTTATAATGCTGTTGTTTTTCATTTATTTTTCAGTTTCTGATATTAATTGGATTGGTGAGAATCGCGCTCTCATTGTGGAAACGCTTTAAAAAAAAAACACATCTGTAAATGCAACACAACCAGCGCTCAGTTTGCAACTTCAGATCTATTGGATATGCATTGAAGCGAAAATCAATCTGTTAGAAAATGTAGCAGCGATACTAACTCCAGTTTTATACTTAAAATGTCGTTCGAAATTTAAGCACGCCAAGCCCCTTGGGATTTCCGATAGAAGTTTGGGAAGAATTCTTCACAAGGATCTTCATATGCATTCATACAAAATGATGTTGACACAAGAACTGAGAGAAAGAGACACTGAAACTCGCAGATCATTGTGTTTGGAAATACAACAATATATCCCCCATGCATCAGTTGTTTTGTTCAGTGTCGACGTGCTTTTTAACCTCTGTGGCGTGGTGAATAAGCACAACTTCAGTACTGGGACGCGAACAACACTTCTGAATTGTATATGGGAGGTTTGGCGGCCTTGGTCACAAAGGGTAGAATATGCTGCAAAGTTCTTGACAAGAAAAGGTAGCTTTGTCTGATGCTGACGAGATTATCTCAGGTTCGATTATGATAGCTGGGATAGAGCACACGCTTCTGTTCAGGATTCTATTTGCTATTTGCCAAAACTGGTGGGAATCAGGCCGCTGCTCGGCCACTTTGGACTTGACGGACTGAGCATACAACTCTCTTGCGTTCTTTATTACTTTTTTTTACAGTGATTACTGGCAATCCTGAAAGCGGCTTTAGTTTCAATGCATATATTACGTTGGAAGAAATAGAAAAAGTGATTTCTGTGCGCAATGGCAGCATCACATTCTGGGGAGAATCCTGGCTGGCTGTTAGGTTTTTGCTTTAAATTTCTCGAGCGTATGAAACGGTCTATACCTACAATTAACCATTCTGTCAGGTCTGATACTATAAAGGACACATCCTTTTTAAACATGGGATGCAGAGGTAGATCTGATATAAATGCACGGAAGCTATCCAAGTTAGCCATAGTGTACACTGTATGATCAATTCATACAGAAACTGAGACATGCGCATGCGAGTATTATGCCTTTTCTAAACGGTTCACTTCTTGAAAGTAAAAACATATCGGAGCTGAGAAAACTAAAATCTAGAGTAACGTACAACAACCATTCGGCCAAATTTACGCGATCTTTACACATTACGTTCGCTAGAATTATTTTTTACTTAAGAGATCTGCCGTTAGAACAATTCATGCGTGCGCATTTGTGAAACAGTTGACAAACAAATAATAATCCGATGACTTCCACGTGCTATTTTTTTTTTGAATTTTTACCATTTAGCGTCTCTTTTCTCCTAATAAAAACGATTAAAAAGTTTTTATCAAGTTTTGATACACTATATTTACCAAATTTCAAGTTTAGATCAAACAGAGGTCTAGTATATTGGTTGGCAATATCCTCACACACATACTCAATGATATATACACAGGGATTGACAATTAGTTTATTACATTATGGGAGAAATTTGCAGAAACTTGTTTTACGACAGTATCCGGTTTGCATTGGTTTTGTATACAACGGTCATAATTAAGTCGTATGTCAGACCTAACAACGAGTAGAATCTTGTATATAAGTCAGGAAAACCTAAGAATTAGTCTTGTTAATTGTTCATTTAAAAAACAAGAACCCAAGTTTGCCCAGCTGAACCGGAAAAATATCCAGTAAATAAATAGGTGTTTAGTAAATCGTTATTTATTTAATTTTTTTTTTGTATTTTTTTCATTTTCATACACCAAACATGGGCATAAATATCACTTAAACATCCGCTGGGGCATAAGCTTCATTTCGTACCGTACTTGTTCGGGTGGGTTCCCTGTAGGCTGAGATAAACCGCGTCACAGACCCACGAAGACAGTAAATCGAACTTACTAAGGGAGATAATAACTTCCGGGGAATACCGGGAAAATGTCCAGTAAATAAAACGTATTTTGTGTTGTTGCATTTTTTGCATTTTTCCTGAATTTCCATACACCAAACATGGATATAAATATCACTAAAACATCCGTTGTGGCATAAGCTTCATTTCGGTACCTTACTTGCCAGGGTGGGTTACATGTAGGCTGAGATAAAGCGCGTCACACACAGAAAAACATTACTCACAATTTATAATAAGATGCCTAATATTTGCAACAGTTATCAAGTTTGTGTCTAGCGTTTTCGTGTTCTTATTTTGTTGAGAAAAATGACGCCTTTCAAAATTCCCTTTTTTTTTACTCTATACATGTCAATCGCTCCCCATCTCGCCTAAATCATGGTATGCGGCCTTCTATTTGTTTACATGTAGTAAAGCTACTTGGACAAATTCTGAATCGGGAGGCACTTATCCAATCTTGAAATAATAGTTTCTGTTTTTAGACTCTCATAACAAATTCATTAGCTGTTAATTTAAAAATAGTATTTTAAATGTGATCATGTGATCATTTTAGTGTTAAATGTAATGCTTTTTCCCATTCTTTTCTTTAATATAAACGACTTCATAAATTATGTTATGTTATGATGAGATCATAGCTTCTTAAAACAAATGACTTACATATTTCTATAGGCATGTGGCCTTTTCAAATGTCTTTTTAATAAATAATAATTCTTATATATATATATATATATATATATATATGAATGTGTGTGTATGTATGTTTAGCTGTATATATATGTGTATATATATAATGCATATATATATATATATATAAATTTTAAAAAATAACAAGATAAAACTTAGCGAAATCTTATTATAAATATTTTTATACCCAAAAACACCTTTTCGAATATAGGAGCTAGTACAGATATTCTGTAAGAAAAAAAAAGAAGTGAGATTATAAAGGTGGGTGACTATGTATATACACTGAATTATAATTAAGTAATAATTGTTCTTTATATCAACATACATAGCGCCCATTCTTACGCAATCATTAGTGTAGGAGTGACAATTTCTGCCAATGATATGATTTAAACCCTGACACGGAGCGTCTTCTGGCTCGATTTTCTAAGCATCTATCCAGGGCCATCAAACAAACACCACGGAAATGTGGGCTATTAAGAACTATTAACGTCGAATTCCGACGAATGCATTTCAGAATTTAGGGTGTGTGCTCGTGCTGAAGTGAGGAACGTTGCATAAAAACTATTTGACACCCTTTATTATAATACTGTAGAACGTGTCCACCCTGAAGTCTTCTTAAACGAGCTTGATAATTATAATTAAATAATTATTTTTATGTATAAAATACTATTGAATATATATATATATTTCTGTTGAAATATATTTTATTTCCTTATACCAATCCCTGTTAAAGAAGGTCAATATAATTACAGAGCAATAATGTAAACAAATGACAAAAGTCTGTATTCAAAAGTTCATTTTGTTTACTATCTTATAATTTATTCCTTTAATTCAGATGGAATTTACAATTACTGACAGTATGTGTTTCGTAGTGCAAAAGCAATCACTTAATTATTACATCAATTCGTGAATAAGGAAATGCCGAGTCTGGTGATTTTGAAGAACGATTTTTTTAATATAGTGTATTTGTTTTTTTAATCGTATTCTATTTAACCCATAGTTGGGGCCCTAACAGGTACTACCACTCCGGGTCAGAGTGGAGCTGGGAGCAATGGAAATTAAAGGGTGGCTCCACACTCCATAAGGCCTGCAAGCTGGGGCCTCACCATCGAATATAGTTTAAGGTCATATCCAGGACCGCAGAAATAAGCAATTATGACTTTCACGTGTTTTCTTTAAGTGGTAACAATTATGAGCGGGTATTTTAGAGTTTTCTGCAAACTCCCGTTAATTTAAGTCACTGCTTACTGCCTGGTGTCACTAGAACATTTTAATTTAAACTCCAAACATTTGTTTTGTAAGAAAAAAAACGAATGATTTTCAAATATCATATATCATCAACGGTTGCGTTTCCCGAAATGGCATCGGAGTCTTTTGACAAGTCGAATATGCGTAAATTTATCAGCAATCTAAAGGAAATGTGAAATAAAAATACGCTGAACAAACAGCAATATAAAAGTGAGCAAATTAAATGTGGAAAAATCTAATTTTCGTCCATAGTCGTCGACGGTACGAGCCCCACCGGGATGTGAAAATTGTTTCGTTTAATGAGTGTTTTTCCTTTTTTTACTTGATTGTTTATTTTCCATTAAAATGATCCGTAATAAGGTGCCTGATTGTTTTAGTAACATTATTGAAACTGTTCTAATCTCGTTTTCTAGGCAGCAAAACCAATCATTCACTATTACAGAACAAATGCTTCCAATGTAAAATGGAGTTTCATCAACTACAATATCCTGGAAAATTCATGACCATTTGCAAATCGATATGACTTTTATTATCATTGTTAGTTCTAGATGCCTCTTCTATAGGAAAAAAGCTCCGTCTATAAATAGTTTAATCAATCCATCAATCGATAACGTGATTCTTTACGCTAATTTATAGCATAGTACGTTAATTTAATTTCTTATTTATACAATAAAATGTCATTTCAATATTCCAATACTCCCCAAAGGCTTCCAGGAGTGTTTAGTTTACTTTCTATTGCCTATTGTTTCTCATACTCCTTGATGTTTTATAATTAGTTTCCATGATAACAACATCTGAGCTAGTAAGGAGAAGGAGAGAGAGAGAAAGAAAGAGAGCGAAAGAGTTTATCGATTTTTGTTAATTTCTGTTTTCACGTGCTTGTGTGATCATACTCCCATTGTTTATATATATATATATATATATATATATATATATATATATATATATATGATGAAAATAATGGAAATAGTATTCCGACAAAATAGAAAAATTAAAAGGAACAAACCGTATTATGTGTTCATCAATGTTTCGTCTTTATTTCGAGTCTTGAAATAAAGACGAAACGTTGATGAACACATAATACGGTTTGTTCCTTTTAATTTCTCTCTCTCTCTCTCTCTATATATATATATATATATATATATATATATATATATATATATATAGGCTCGGATTTCTAGTGAGCCCAAAATGAAGGCGAAACTCTAGTCTTGGACTTCCGGTCCCTTGACTGTCATGGCTCTTGTGGGCTGCGATGTTCTTTGGCTGTAGAATTATATATATATATATATATATATATATATATATATATATATATATATATATATATATATATATATATATATACTAGCCGGTTGCCCGGTCGTACAATACGCTTAAACATGATATTTAATAGATGCAGATTGCGCATGTATTATTATAGAATGAATTCGTTATTTATTATTACATATGATGAGGAATAATTTGCCGATGGACTAATTCGCAAAAAAAAAATAAATAAATAAATAAATAAAAAAAGAGAAAAATAATAATGATGATATTGTTCATCAAATTGCAACTATGTTTGTTTACAATATCGCGTCAGCTGACATTTGGGCTTAAAGATAAATGCTTATAGAAAGTCACTTCTAGTTAATGTTTACTTTTAAAATATACAAACGATGAAATGATTTGCAGCGCTGTGTAATGGTTACTTTCTGTTAATCGTAAATTGAATTCATTAAATTCTAAAAAAAAAAAAAAAATGGTGAGCTAAACCAGGGTTGAACGGGGAGTACTTCGATCTGTAGTTTAATGTCTTAGCACTGAGCTATATTTTCAGATGTTTATTAGTCTGGTATTTTGGAGGAAATTATTTAACATTTTAATTATTTCCTTGGCGGTGTAACGGAAAATATTACCCATTAGATATTCTTTTCTTATCAATGAGAATGAAAGGTTGTGTTTAGGATCGAATTTTAGTCTATTTTCGATAAATATCGGATGAATTTCTAGACAAAACTTATCTAAGAACACTACCATTTAAGAGGGTCTAAGATCAATTTGAAGCATTCCGTACGTTTCTGTTGCATTTTACAAGTTTAAAACAAAATATACTTGCATACAATTCTTCTAAAGTGTCCTCACGTCCAGATTGCATTTTTGAAATTCATCAGCTGTGACAATCAGGACTTAGTAGAGTGTATTCCAATTTCTGATGTAGCTGATCCTATAAATCTAAAATCATAAAAATTATTTAGCCATTCTGTATGTTGTATAGCAATAACATACCGATGTTTTCAAGAATCTGCGACAATGTACATGCTTGTACAAAAAAGGCTTGGAAACTAATTGAAGGAATCTCGTATACTTATCGGTAACAATATTTCCCCGTGAACAGAAATTGATAGATTACAATAAAATTCAATTAAATGATAATTTCTTTAGATTTCCAGTTTTTTTGCGTATCGTATGTTTACGTTACGTATTATTTGTGTTCTTTAAGCGGTCAATGTTAGAAATTCCATTTACATCACCATGCTTCTTGTTTAAGCCGCCTATACCGTTCTAGTAGTCGGCCTGTGACTGGTTAGTTTGTACGAGTCAAGTTAATTACTTGACGCCCCTTTTTTGTATCATGCCTTTTCATTTTTTACTCCACGTAAAACACTCTGCAGGAAAAGGACTCCCCAGGAGAGCTCCGAGAAGAAAACCTTACAGTGAATGGAGCTGCTACAATTTCTCCATGTTAAACAAAGGACTTACAACTCTACAAGCAGAGACACCTTTATATTGTGCCGAAGATATCCTAATTACAGAATGACATCCTTTGAACATTTTCTTCGTGTTTATATCTACAAAATATTGGAACTTTTCTCAATTCAATTGGAGTCCCAAGGGACTCGCTTTATGCCTAATTTATCATGGATCCTTTCGGGGAAATAAACTAACACTCCAACAATAGGAGTTTAACTACCGGCGCCCTGTTTTGCGAGGGAAAACTTGCCAAGTGTTTTTTTTTTGTTTTTTTTTTACATGGGTGTCACCACTTATCAAGGCTCAGAGGCCACTCAAGGATAAGGGTTAATAGGTATACATTAGTCATTGTGATTTTAGCATAGTAAACAGTGGGAATTTTGTAACTTGGATTACTTAGGGGGACGATTCAATTAAAACTTGTTCACATATTGGACTTTTTCTTTTTTTTTTACATAGGTATCAACACATTATCAAGGCCAAGAGGCCACTCAAAGCAATTGCAATTGACTGTATTAGAGGCAATAACATTTTTTTTTTGCTGTTATTATTAAACAAATCTTGAGTTTAAAGGTATGGCTTTTGTAATATTTGGATTTATTTTGCCTCTGCCAGGGAGTATTGAGTTTGTGAGAATGTACTTTCTCGCACCAGTTACAAATAATAATTAGCGGGTGCAGAAATAACCAGAGTGCAATATACCTGTGGAGAATGTTAAAAATAATGTTCCAAAAATAAAGTCTTTTTTTTATTCCATTCGAGGAGATTACAGATTACATTGTTATCATGACTGCAGTTATGTAGCCACGGCATAAAGGATTTATCCCTGTGATACAGATATAAGCAGTTGAGGCTCTTAAAAAGCAACCTCTGTCATGGATATGCACCAGAAGCAGAGAGGCGCCGTTTAATTCCTGACGAATTGCATCAAAGAATCCTCATGACTATGTAAAAAATAAATTCTCCAGCACAAAACGTCATTAGTTTTGATGCTGCTAGTCTAGTTTGTTAGCTGCTCAAAATTTCAATAACAACTAGAAGGTTTTGCTCTTGGTTGCCCCGTCGTAAAATGCGCTTACAATATCATAGTTTGATTAATGAAAGTTTGGTATTTATTATTATCGTATATTGGATTCAATATGTTAATAATTATTTAAATAAATGACTCGTGCGCTACCATCGAGAATCGAAACCAAAACGTTTAGCTTACGATTTACTATTTTCTTTTACGTTAATGCCTGAGCTATGAAGACATGTTCGCTGACAGGCTAAAAATTAAAACATGAACCATTGGCTGTAACGATACGCATGCATATTCGTAATAATGTCGTTCGACCTTCTTATGTCAATTTTAATATTTTGAATTTTTACACGTTTACGCCGTTTTTTTCCCAGCTAGAACCTAAATATAAAGTTTCTCATCGGTTCGAATGCTCTATATAGTAAGTTTCATGTCTGTAGACATAGAAATAGACGGAGTAGTTTATTAGGCAACTTTTAACAAATACACATACGCACACATAAATTTATATAAAAAGAGGTTTGTGTTTACAAACTTTTTACGAAAATATTACAAAAGTATAAATCCTTTAGAATATCTGCACGAATATAATTACACGAAATAGTTATTTAAAGATCATGACCACATAATAAAACCGGAGAAAAAACTAAAAGGAATTAATTAAAATGAATATTTAAAAGAATATGCAAATAAGCTACATTTTTTTTTTTTTTTTTTTTTTTTTTTTTTGCAAATGAATGCAATTTCAGGACCGATATGTAACAAAGTTGTATTTTCTTTTTTAATAAATAGAAGGAAGGGTATTTAATATGAATATCAATACACAAAACACACACACATATATATATATGTATATATATATATATATATATATATATATATATATATATATATATTGATGTATAAATCCCTCATTCCTTTCATAGTTCAATCGGATTACCCCATAACAATTCTGAAGCAAATGATATAACGAACAGGAACTTGAAAGTAAAACAAAGCACAAAAGTTAATCGGCTCTTTTCCTTAATATTTTGATAGTTTCTATGTTGGAAACACACGTGGTGAAACTTGATATTACGCAGAAATATAGACCATTCATCGTTTAAAAATTCAACAAAAACTCTGAAACAAATAAGATGCCTAATTTTAAAGCGCAACTCTATAAACCGATAGAAATAAAATAAAACGAACGCGGCAAAATATTGATTACTGATGTTGACAGCAATATACGATTTTACTAAAACATACGTATGTAAAAGTTAATTGATCTGTAACGCTTCTAGTATTACTAGAAGACCATGAGTTGTTTACAAGTAAAAAAACAAACGAGATATGTGTTGTTATTTTTGTTGATGTGCGTCATTAATTCATTTCGTAGGAATCCTATTTGTGAGAATTTTGAATTATTTGACTTCCCGAGGGTGGGTCGGTGGGGAAGAAAGGAGTGCTGGTAGCTGTGACCAACACGGCCGGTGGTCCGTTAATCAAAGAACCTGAGTGTCTATTCCTTACAAGTTAAATAGACATTCCAGTCACGCGTGAATCTCGTTGACTGAGAGTTGGAGTAGATAAAAAGGGGTGGCCGCTCTACTGTTGTTGTAGTAGTTGTTGTTGTCTTTTAGACAAATTACACTTCGACCATCGTTACCCATTTGTTACTTTTACAAGGTAAGACTGCTTGTAAGCAACGTCGACATTTCGTTGCAAGACTTACACCGTCTTTTCTTCCACCACCCCCTACTCGTCGGTATGCTAATTCCGACATATTATTATTACTGTCGCCCGTTTCCTCGATATCTTTCTAGTTAAATTTTTTTAACAATATATATGTACCTAGCAGACGGTAGACGTTGCCCGGTAGTAAATTACGCATAAATATTATATTTTCACTAATTTCTTATACACTATATACCAAATTTCAAGTCAGTACGTCAAAGGTCCGTTGAGTATATATGTTCAAAATTATCCTCAGACACATTGTCAGTTATATGGAAATACATCCATGGTAAAAATTATGCAGTACCTATAAAAAACTTATATATTAATTTAACCCTACGCATTTAAAGGTTATGTATTGTGCTATGAACAGTTGAGAGCAAATGTAAACTGTAACGGTAGATTTTAGCCACTTTAAATTGGTTTATATAAAAACTATTCCAATATTATCATGTTGATTCATTGCAATCATAAAAGTCATTTCTTATATTTCAGTTAATATTTGATTCCTGTCAGACATATAATGGTACATTTAATTGACAAGGCATAGAAAGAAGCAGCTTGTAAAGATTAAAAGGGCACACACCGTTTTATCTGGCGAATGGTATATTTACAGTAAGAGATTGCCAGGAAGACGAAATGCTCAATGAAGGGAGTTAAAACAACGATTCAACAGTACAAGTAAATGAAGTCTTTCTAGAGTAGAAAAGGTGAAGGTTGTAAAAGTTATGACGGCCAGAAAAGTGTGCAAAGCAAGGAAGAAGCCATATTTTGCCTCGACCAACAAGAAAAAAAAAACAAATGGTATTTGAAAAAAAAAAAAAAAACTTGAAAATTTAACATCTGGTGTTTAGACCAAAATGGTGTAGTTTGACGACAATAACATTGAGATAAGTTTACAACATACGTTTCCTAAACTCTGAAAGGAACAATTGAGATTTTTATGTGAATACAAATCTATAACATCTATCCCAAAATTGTAGCAAATTCTTATTTTTTTCATAAGATTTTTGGCGCCCCTGGAGCGGTTTATGTTCGCCATATGACAGGAGACGCATTTTATCCTGATTGTGTGATTCCAACTGTGAATTTTTGAAAATGAAATGTAATGCTTTGTGCCTGCATGGATTCTTAAGCACTTGACTGCCGTACACATGTAGGGGCAGAATTGATACTACCATGCTGGACCAGGTTTACCAACCCTCTTTGACTAAAATATTTAATAATATCATTCTAATTGATGTTATATTCTAACAGGAAATGCCCCATACCATACGTCAAGATTTTTAAAAGGTTGGTTCGAGAAAAAAAAGGATTACAGAGATGAAGTAGCCTCCTTAATCCACAGACCTAAATCCCGTTGCAATTTGTGGCTCTATCTACGGAAAAGAGTGAGAATGCACCAATGTTACTAAAAAAGCTTACAGGATAAACTTCATGACGAGTGGCAGAACCTAGATCCTACCACGTCCAACAATTTAGCAAAAAAATATGCCAAAACGAATAAAAGCTGTTACAAAGGAAAAAAGCGGACATGCCAGATATTGATTGCTGTTAAAATAAATTCATTAACAAATTCTTACCCTTTAAAAATATAAGTTTCAAACATAATTTCAATTTTTCATTGGTGCCCTATAATTTTAATCATGGCTGTATAGGTTATGAGGGAGACCCTGTGAAATCTTTCGGTTGAATGAATTATATTCGCACTTTTCACACCAGGATGTCAGTCTGTTTCGTAAACCACTAAACTACTGTCCCATTCATTTTAATGCTAATGGAGAAGAAATCGAATCGGGTAATGTTAAAGCTCGCCTAGTTGTATATTTTGCTTTTTTTGGTTAGAAGGAGTGAAAATGTTTGAATCCTTGTTCTTATCTGGTTAAAATCTAGAGGGCACTAACCAGCTTCAGAGTTTTTCTCCATAGATCCTAATATGGTCTATTTTTTACACAGTGATTGCAGCATGTTTTATAGGGGAAAGGGTGAACTGGTCTGGTAATACAGGATATCCAAACAGTCACTGAGGCGTTTTATACTTAATAGATTCTTTATTTTTTTATGTCTTTCCGTAGTTTTAACATAATCTGACTAAAACATTTTGCATTAAAAAAAAAATGCAAATTTCAAACAATAATTGACGTTGAGGTAATCCGACAACTAGCTAAAAGTGTTATTTTGGCAACCACGAATATAAAAAGCAGTTAATGCTTTTAAAATGTTGCCAATTTTCAGCTTCGCAAATTTTCTCTTTCTAAAACATTTGTAACAGATTGCAGAATCTCTGGATTGCGATGTAACTCCCTTATTTTGTTCCTGATGTTTCCCTTCAATTCTTACAGGTGTTGGAGTTTTAAGATCCGAGGTCTGCTTGATCACGAAACAAAATAAGGGAGTAAAATCGCAATTCAAAGATCCTGCAATCTTTCATGAATAATATTTGTGAAAGAGCACAGATAGGCGAAGTTGGAAGTTGGCAATATTTAAAATACATCGTTTTTCATTAATAAAGATTTTTGCCATTCAGCATTTTTTAAAACAAATGTGCCTGATATCTTAGTTAGATTGTCCTACAATTACAGAAATATGTCATCAAAAATTAAGAATCTATTACAGGTCAAAACCCTTCAGTGACATTTATAACAAACTGTATTTATAGCATTATCATTACTAGTAGTATGAGAAGCAGGAAATGAAAATGAAAAAGTTCTCTTGCGAGTTATCACTGCGGCTCTGTGATTGGTTGCAACTTATGATGCTGCCTTCAATATGTATAATAGCTCGTCTTTGTACATTCAAATTCTCTCTTATTCTTTCGACCCTCATTCTAAATAACATTGTGATCTTAAAGCAGTTGTTTATTATATATTTTCAGCCGATTGCAACGGACATCCATAGGTTTTCATACACTTTGTGACCAATATCCAGGCTCTGATGTTGTTGCGTAGCATTAAATTTTTATGCGTATATTATTATATATGTGCTTTGAATACGCGAGTATTATATCAACTTTCTAAGCAACATAGTTCTCGACAAAACAACAAGATTACATATATTATTCATCTCACTAATAGCATTAAAATATTCTGAGATTAAAATAATTCTCATCAATATTTTTAAGTAGAAACTGACACGTCGAGTTATAAAAGATACACTTCAGACAATGGAACTGTTATTAGTTACTGAAACTCTGGAATTAATTTTACTTACCTATCAGCGACAACTCGATTTTAAAAATATGGATAGACATAGAGATTAGTATCATAAAGCGAAACTTTATCGATTCAAATACGATAAAATCTGATACACAATGCAAAAGTGAGCTGCAAATTGCAAAAAAAAAAAAAAAAAAAAAATTCTATACAGACAGATCTACTCGAATTGCAAATGCTTCTATCCTTTAGCGATGTGAGAGACTTGGGGAATACATAAAAACATACAAGATAACAAACAAACCTATTAATCGAAAAATAAAATATTCAAACATTATAGATACGATACTCATACATACAGCGTGTTCGCAATTAGATAATGAAAAAATATGTAATCTACGCTAACGTTGTGAAGATGTACGCTACGCAATCATTTAATCATTTGTTACGGAGTACCCGCGCAGAAAGGTTGAGAAGCACTCAACGGTAACGGTCAATACGTTAATCTCGTATAGGGTGAGACAAATTATGGACGAAATTTGTCAGAATATAATTACTTTGTAAGACAGCTAAACGCAAATTTCTACATTAAACTGGGAAACACTCATGTTGTACTTAGTTGGTAAGCGGACCCGTAGCACTGTGTTTCACTTGCGTGTAATTCTTGACAATAAACTCTACGAATTAATGTTTATTTCTACCTCAAGATACACCAGGGCTAAAAAAACTACATATATATATATATATATATATATATATATATATATATATATATATATTAGTAGTAGTAGTTGCTGTAAGTAGACGAGTTTTTGCTATTACTATTATTATTATTATTATTATTTAAAATAGGGCGAAAGATTGAATCTAAGGGTAGTACCTAGAATGTAAATAACGGTAGAGTAAAAAAAAAGCTTGAAACCTTTCTTCTGTGAGAATGAATCTATAAGAAATAAAAAGAGCATGACTATATAGACTGCGATATCAGTTTTGTAATCTGGCAAGTCATGCATTACTGCTCTGAGCGACACATCAACATATCAGCAACAGTTAGTAACTTTACAACATATTTGTCATTTAAACGGGTCGAAAAATTCACCAGGAGGGTTATACATTCCGGAGCGGTAAAGATATCCTACCATTTATCCATTGACCTTACCATGTTCTATAACTATTTCACTTTGAGAGTTTTTTTTTTATTGAAATTCAAGACGCCGTATCAAGAAAACTTAATCATTCAACACTTTTTAATAATGGCGAAATTGCAAAGATATTCAGAAAGATTTGGATCACTACTCTTCCTGATGCTGCCATAGATGGTTTTATGCTATATATATATATATATATATATATATATATATATATATATATACATATACACATATATATATACATATATATATATACATATATATACATATATATACATATATATATACATATATATATATAATATATATATGCACATATATATATACACATATATATACACATATATATATATAATATATATATGCACATATATATATACACATATATATACACATACATATATATACACATACATATATATATACACACATATATATATATATACACATATATATACATATATATACACACACATATATATACACATATATATACATATATATATGCACATATATACATATATATATGCACATATATACATATATATACACACATATATACATATATATACACACATATATACATATATATACACATATGTATATACATATATATATATACACATATATATATATACATATATATATACACACACATATATAAACACATATATATATATATATATATATATATATATATATACTTGATTTACTTGATTCTTCCGGCCTTGGCAGACGTGTTTTAAATATTCTCTTAAGTGCTTTTCCTGTGCACATTTGAACTTTTCGTTTAATGATTTTGGACTCATTCTATTTGTGATTTTTTTCCAAGGAATTCTGCCTTTTTGGATCATTTTGGACCATTTGGAACTTACTTGTTTGATTTGAAGTTTTTAATTCGACCTTGTTTGGAGTTTACCATTCTTGGATTTTTTTACCCTTCACCGGACTATCCATTCATGTGAAATCTTTTTATCATTTTTTCTTTTACCTCCTATTCCCTTTACCTCGCCCTTTTTTTAACCAAGTAAGATCTGTGACTTACTTGTGGTTTCATTAAATACTTTTACATGCAAAATCCGATCCCGCATTTTGCTAATTCCTGCCCTCTGATGAGAAGGAGAGTATTTCTTTGAAACTCCGCGGATTAAGGACTATCCACTTATCTTGTGCTTCCTTTTTAAAATTAAATGTTTTTAAATCTTTTTCAAGATATTTTTAACATGTTTTATTAATCATTCGTTCATATATATATATATATATATATATATATATATATATATATAGAGAGAGAGAGAGAGAGAGAGAGAGAGAGAGAAAGAAAGAAAGAAAAAGAGAGAGATTGTTTTATGTCAAAACTGCTTGTGGCAGCACGATATATCAAACGTTGTCATAAGGAGAAATACAACGTTCTAGAAAAGAAAATTATCAATTCGCCTCATTATCTCCCTCTTACTACAAAACTAATCATCAATCTTCTCTGCATCATAAGTAAGTTGCGAGAATCTGTGATAAAATAGTGATCAACTTACTCATCAACTATAACCTGCTCAGTGACATGTAATATAATATCTGTTCTGCGAAATCTACAGATGGTGTAATTATTACGTTTAATTTATTAATTTCTTTCTCTTCGATACGGTTATAAAAATAGTTGTTGATAAGCAAAAATCAGAAATTCACAGTATTAACGCTGAAATCCCTCAAGATTCAATCCTAGGTCCAACTTCCTTCATGATTTTTATCAATTATCTCACAAATCACATTCGTATATAATTCGTAGATAGTTGGACAGACGGCACCACAATCTATGGCAACACTTTAAAACCAGCAATTACCAACATTTTTCTGATTCTCTCTTTCTGATACTTGAGCTGTGGTACAATAGGGACAAAGGTGATTTTGATACAACGAAAACCAAGCTTCTCCTTTTTAATCTGTCTTGGTTTGAACCTTATCACACTTCAATTGAAATGAATGGCTCTCGTCTTGGGGAAGCTAAATGTCTTGAAATGCTTCTGGGTCTGACCGTTTCTCATGAGCTGAAATGCAGCACATACATCTAATCTGTTGCCAAGATCGCTGGAAATATGTTCAGTCAATCTACCACCCCAGTAGGCATCTCACTGTCGATACAATACTCTATTTGTATAAAGCCAGGTACGCCTTAAAATAGCGGATTGTTGCCACATATGAGCAGTCACTATTGGCCGCGCCTTATCCAGCTTTTAAAGAGTTTAAAACCGGCTTCGAAACCTAGCAGTTTATGACCTGTTCTCTTCGATGAAACTAATTTCCCACAGAAGATCCGTTGTTAGCCTGTCTCTGCTCCATCTTTATTTTTATGGCAAGTGGTTGACTGACTTTCCAATCCATCGTCCTTTACTTGCAAAACATTCAATAATGCTCTCGATTAGCTACAAAAACTCTGTACGATTTCTCCAATATATGCCTGAATCTAAACTCAGATTCCACGAAGGATGCTTCCTTCCTTGAGCTGCCTGTATGTGGACCACTACTCTGCTGTCCTGCTTCTCGATAGAATATAATCTAATACCCCTGAGGAATCAAATTTTACTCAAATTACTCTATTATTGATTAGTATACTGCCATCTTACATTCATTAACTATTATCTTCGAGTAGAACTCAGAGCTTGATAAGTGGTGACTCCCAATATATATATATATATATATATATATATATATATATATGACGTTAATCGTGACACCCTGCACTGATGTTTCCCGAAAGGATGAAATACTAGTGTCTATAGGTATTTAATAATTATTATTGTAAGTAATATATATATATATATATATATTTCAGAATTTCAAGTTTAGAAGCTGTAGAGCCTTAGAGAACGCATATAAATATCAATATTACTGTTCATAAGACAACCTTTACCAGATTACTATGCTCAATATGCGTAGTAGAAAGTCGGTATCAGAAGGAGGTACGAATTTTGCCAATTAGAAATTACATGTATTATTCGAAACAAGGGAGACTGATTAAATCACTTTTACTTATTCCGTGGAGTTTCGAAGAATGAGTCATATCTTCAGAGAAAAATACTTCGCTAATATCATGTATATGAATTAGATATAATTTTCTGGTTAATACACACTTTTCAAACTTCAGAGTATTAGAGATATTAAAGAGTCTTTAGAACAATATAAATGTAAAAAATGATATTAATTTAGATTACACCTATGAGGGTAGTCTCTCTACTTGATATTATCCTCACTGTTTTTCGCTGAGGATAAGAGGCATTCTTTGTGAAATTAGGAAAATACATTAGTTGATATCTTTGTTTTGAATAATTAATACTTTCAATTCTAATTTGCACAAATTTGTCTTTCTTTGCATAATTTTATCTTTAAATAAACGTTGTCTAAAATAACTAAAGGTTTTGTGTAATTATATATAATTATATATATATATATATGTGTGTGTATGTGTGTGTGTGTGTGTGTGTGTATAGATAGATATAGTTTGGTTTGGTTTGGTTGTTTTTGTTTTACGGCATATCAACCCTTTTCACGTTATTTAATGTCGAATCCAATAGTTTTTAAAGAAAAATTTTTAATAGAATATATTTGTTGTTTTCAAGTCGGTTTCTATTTAAGCCATAGTTGGAACCCTAACAGGCACTGTCACTCCGGGTCCAAGTGAAACTGGGAGCACTGGCAATTAAAGGGTGTCTCCAGACTCCCCAAAGCCCGCAACCTGGAGCCTCACCAGTTTAGGGTCATATCCAGGACCAAGATAGATATAGTAGCTAGTTATGAAAATATATGTGGCATTTAAGTGACACAGAATATTCCGCGTTTAATTCTCCTGAGAATTCGTCAGGCTTATGCCTGTGTAGCTTCATTTCCATATATATTTTTTTAACCTAATACCTAGCTCTACCTATGTATTGAGCACAGTTGAAGTAAATACTGAAAATGTACGCATAAAATTATATTTTCCTCTATTAATTTATGCAATTGAATGAAGTAGTCACACATATATGAATACATATATATATATATGTGGGGGGTGTTTGTGTGTGTGTGTATGTTTTATGTTCTGATATTTCTTTTTACGTTGCTCCGTGAAAATAGATGTGACGGTCTTTTCTAATCTGTCAGCGATATATCTTCGATCGAAAAGACTAAGGAAGAATAGAGAACATGAGAAGAAGTGGAATTTTATATGTAACGCAGTCGTTGGTTGCGTCATTAAATGATCAAATGAGACCACGTACGGATATTGTTAACTCCCGTGCCAGATTAATTTCAAGGCGTGGCGTAGCGTGAGTGTAACCTCACTGAATAAAGTCCATATATCAGTATTAAAATCGAAGGGACAAAGAAAAGAAAAAAATATAAAACGTGGCAAGTTGGAAGATACACGTGACAAACACGTGAGTTTCCCGATTAATCCTTCGGGACCGAGTCGGTTGTCCTGGTTGTCCAATTGTGAATTACAGCAACATGATTAAACATTGATTCAAACTAAACAGAAAAAGAAAGAAATAAAGGGAGGACATAATGTGCCCTGTAGAAATATATGTCGGAAAAATTTGTACGAAACCGAACAAAACAAATAGACTTTCCTTTCACTTACAAAGTCCGTGTCAAAGTGTAACTTTCTTTGCCCGTCTCTGCGTACGAGAGAGATTAAGCGAGAAAGAGAGAGAGAGACAAGGGAGAGGAAGAGTAAGACAAAGAGCGGGAAGGAGAAACAAAAAGAAAGATAGATACTACGGATAATTCCGTCAGCATATTCTTTGCCTGATTATTTCTAGAATATATACGAAATCTGGACCAATTACTATATCGTATTTTTAAGGGCTTTACGTCCCTACCCCACTAGTATATATATATATATATATATATTTAGTCAGCAAAAAGAAAGTCCGCATTTCAGAAACTGCAAATTTAAGCTAAATTTAATGTAACTGTTTAAACAAACTATACATCATTTTATTTGCCTTTTATTCTTCTATAGTATATTCATATTTAACTTAAATTGAAATATTCTAGTGGTCATGTCAATTTAAAAAAATAACTTCAAATGTAGGTGGAGAAAAGAAAGTTCGCACAATGGAAAACTTTTATTTAAATGTAACTTCAGAGCATTAATGCAATACAAATACAACAGGGACACAATGAACTAGTTAATATTTAGTTACATTGCCCTTCAGCAATTTGATAGCCTGCAATCTTTTGGGAATTCTTTTAATTAAACTGCAGCAATGCTCCGGGGAAAGGGAATCACACTTTTTAAAACTTTTTGCCAAGGTTCTTCCAAATTTGCAATTTTATCATTGCGTAGCTGTTGATATATGTAATGCCATACGTTTTCGATAGGATTGAGGTCTGGAAATTGTGCAGGCCAATCCAAACACGGAATATCATGCTATTCCATGCTATTCCAGGAACCTCTTGATATTGTAAGCTGTGTGAATACTGAAAGAAGATGGGATTATCATCCACATTCCGACCAAAGTAGGATGGAAAATGCTCAGTCCACATATGAATGTACTTGGTTGAATTAATTCCGCCTTGCAAGCAAACTATAGACCCTTTACGATTGGTACTAATAATGCCCCACACCAAAACTGAACCTCCCCTACCTTGCAGCGTTGCAACTGAGCACCTAGGATTAAATTATTCGTCTTTCCTCCGACGGACGTACTGCCTACTATCACTTCCTTGCCTATTGAACTTGCTTCCGTCGCTAAAAATAACTTTTGGCCGACATGAAGAGTCATAATCTTCATTGAATCTGACGAATTCCAGACGACACTTTCTTTACTGAAATGATTGGCTTCCGTCTTGCAACATATTCTCGCAAATTAAATTCCTTTAATCTTTACTTGACAGTAGAAAAGATCACTTTTTAACAAGATTTCACTGTTGTTGGATATGGGGAGCTGTTTCATATCTATTTGTTAGGCTGTACATCTTAATAGCATTGTCTTCCCTGTTAGAAGTAACTCAAGTACGACCAGATTTAAGGGCATCACGAACACTGTCGCTGTTTTGGTGCTTTTGCACAGTCTTTCGTACCGTTTTCGCATCACTTTTCAATCTCGATTTGGATAAACCAGAAAGGTGGAGTTTAATGAGTTCCTGACGATCGCTAAGAATAAGTCGTGGCATATGGACTAAATGTTTCATTGTATAACCGGGAACAACGACAATTACGATTAGAGATGCTTTGTTGCCCGTTAGTGTATATTTAACTGATTTATGGGCGATAATTGAAGCTGTTTTAAAGCAAATTTGTTGCTGCGGACTTTCTTTTTGCCTCCTCAATTTGAAGTAATTTTTTTTTAAATTGACGTGTACACACGTATATTTCAATTCAAAGTCAAATATAGACAAGTAGCATTATAGAGGAATAGTAAGCATATCAAATGAGGTATAGTTTGTTTAATCAGTTACATTAAATCTAGCTTGAATTTGCAGATTTGAAAAAATTACAAGCGCGAACTATATTTTTGCCGGCTCTGTATATATATATAAATATATATATCATTATTTGGGGGGGGTTACATAACTTTATTATAGCTATGAAAAAGGGGAGACTGAGCTTTTTCTATCGTTACCATGATAAAAAGAAGGACAGAGGGAAAATATTTAATGAAGGGGAAAAATATAGATAATGGTGTAGAGTCGGCCGACCAGGTTACGCCCTCACTTAAGCTAAATCGA
>NC_136491.1:35201161-35206161 GCF_053919585.1 Euprymna scolopes
CTGGCTGTAAATCAGTGTTGGTTTATGTGTCTTCGTCTGTCAACATTTTGGTAACTTTCTCCAGATATTCATCTTTTTACATTAATACTATACTACCACCTTTATCAGCTGGTGATATGATCAAGTTCGTTATTCGCTAGGTGTTTTTTTTTTTTTTTTTTTTTTACACAGTGGTCACCACTTATTAAGGCCGGGAAGCCACTCAGAGATAAAGGTTATTGCAAGTACATTACGTTAGTGTGGAGATTTCATGAAATGTTTACTTAAGGGGGCGGTTCATTAGGAATTTGTTAACGTTGGACTTGAACACATCCAAGTTCGAGTCAGGGGGGAAGCAGACAGACGGAACAGAGTTCCACAGGCGCGCAGTTCTAAGAAAGATGTTTTGTCTATGGAATCCACGTTTTGATTTAGGCACAGATAAAGAGTGGGGGAAATTTTTCACAGTGGATTCTGCTAGACGGGTGTTTTTCGTGAAATATTGGCGAGGGGGGCAATAGATTGGAGTTCAGACGAGAACCTGCCATGGAAATAACGATAAAACAAGGATAGGCTCGCAACGTCTCTTCTGTGGGAGAGAGGTTGAAAGGTAGAGAAAAGGGCATCCCCCACTAAGCCACGAAGTCTATTTTGTACTCTGTCAAGACAGGATAGGCTGTTTTTAGCAGCTCCTGCCCAGATATGGCAGCAGAATTCCATCCTTGGACGTACTTTGCTTTGATCCCACCATATTTCCAGCGACCTTGGCAACAGACTTGGTTCAAGACATCTGTGTATTTCTTTGGAAGTACAGTTTCATAGGGCTGGGTGACTGCAACTGAAATAACACCCTGCATGAACCTTTTTTTTTCAAATCTGTATCTTCATGTTTGTAATTCTTCAAAATTGTGTCATTATTTGAATGTGTGCCAGTTGCGAATTTTAGTCCGAAACCAACATCTTTTACGTACATAAACCAATAATACAATAATCTGCAACATACCAAACAAACAAAGAATTCCAATCGTACACACCACATTACAAACTATAAGACAACTATTTAAAACTACAAAACATCTCCAAAACCCAACCAGTTTCCAATGCAGGCACATACGCCAAAATTGCCATTATAGATACGTTGGAAAAATGCTCAGTGAACATAAAAGAGATATAAAAAATAGCAATTCTCTAAGTGCATTAAACTCTCATTCATTGCAGCATAATCACACCTTTGACTTTAAACAAGCAAAAATAGTAAATTTTATTTCAAATAAAACGCGCCAGAGACTTCTGGAATCAGCGCCTATCGCAAATTCGAGCACAATTAAACAGATGCAGGTTTCAATAATGTAGCACCATTAATAAGTAAACTTTTATTAAAAGAATATAATTTAATTGTAGACACCGGTTAACCTTCTAACACCATGGAACCACCGCCTGTAATAATTAAAACATAATCTTAATCAATAAATTACATAACAAAAACTCATTTCATTTCAGTTACGCCCCTGTATTTGGATTTGAGCAGACATTTTCTTTCCAGAAAGGATATTAACTGCGTTCATATCTTTTAAAAACATATTTACCACTATATGACGTTATTAAAAAAAATCTCCCTCTAACAACGCAAGCCCCACCCCTTTTTTGGAATTTCCAACGTCTGTTTCCTTTTCTGAAATAAAACAACGTTACACTTTGCACAGGAAATATTTTTAAATATTTGTACTGGTGATTTTGTTTCTTAATCTCATTCATCCAACAGAATCTCGAAATAAAGACGAAACGTTGATGAACACCTAACATGGTTTGTCCATTTTATTTCTGTATTTTGTAAGAATACTGTTTCTCTTACTCTGATAAACATACATATATATATATATATATATAAATATATATATATAAATATATATATATATATATATTGTTACACATGCAATAAAAAGGAAGGGGTAGATAAAAAGCAATCAAAGGGGTATAAAAAGAAATTTACGAAAGACAAATGTTTCTCACACATGTGACAAGGGTAAAATAAAAGGGGGCACGAGGATTGGAACACCCCGGAATGCGAGAAAGAACGAAACAGGAAAAACATGATAAAGTTTCAAAGTTAATTTTATTATAAAAGTAAACTATGGGAGGGGATAAAATAAAATAAAAATAAAAACAAATTACAAGGATGTGAAAGGGGTATCTTAATCTAATATCTTAAAATGCCGACGAGAAATATATTGATACAAAAAATATAAATCCAAACAAAACAATGGCTACATATACTCGCCGCCTTAATATACAAGAGAGGTAGGCAGAGAGATGGGACTTGTACTATTTACTTTTTTTACCTTTCTTTCAACATAAAGTTTAACCACTATTTTATTCGCTTCGGACGACCGTTCGTAACATGCAATACTCATTATGTATTATTCATCCACTGTTTCGGTTATCCTTCGCTGTGTGTATTTTGGTGCGCTGTGTTGCGCGTCATTTTATGGTCGGTATTATCTTCTTTCTTTTGCTGTTGATGGGAGGATGGGTCGATATTATCTGTTTCGACGACATCGGATCGTTCTCCGTTCTCTGTCGTTGAGTGGAAATTTTTCCACGACGGCTCGGCGGAGGTTTCTAGCAAACTATCTGTTTCTCGCTCTCTTCCTCTCTTTTCTCCGGACTTTCCTGATTCTTCTCGTTCTTTCTTTTGTTCGCTTAGTAACTAATAGGGGTCAGAAAGCGTTTCGCTGACCGGGTAACCCGGTCACCTCGCTTGCTGATTAACCCGCGAAACGTCTTTCTCACAACTCTCTCTCTTTTCTATACTCTCTCTCCCTCTCTCTTTCGTTACACTTGGCCTCTCTTTCTCTTTTCATTTTTACCTTGGCCACAATTAAAAAAAAAAAAAAACAAAAAAAAAACGATACATTTTTCCTCGGCCTAAAAATTAAATTAATTTTGTTTTAAACACATAATCCAATTTAAGGATTTTGTCACAATATGTACAATGAAATAAAAAATGTAGCACTGTTTACCTAGCAGTATCAGAATTTTGGAGGAATTTTCAGCCGAGTCGCCATTTTGAATATACACCTATATTTCTATCAGATTTTAATAATATGAAAATGTAATTTAAACCCGTAAATTTTATTTCAATAAAACGAGCAAAGACCAAATTTTTATATCATAAAAGCTTTAATAGAGAAATAAACAATTTTATTTATTTTTCCTTCGATTTCTTCACTTAACATTACACGGAATGTCGATTAAAATATTACTTGAATCTTACGATAATTATTTTAACTGCAAAATAAAGAACTTACCTGGTTAATGAGTAAGATATGCTTTCTTTTAATCTTCCTGTATGAGAATTTATTCATATTTATGTATTATAATCCATGTATTTTTTAAATGGAAGGATTTTTCCAACGCACATCGTAACCACGCGTCTTTCAAGAAACTTGTAACGACACCGGAAGTGAAAAATTATCTCTTACTTATGTACGGAAGCCTATAAGTATAGAAAAAACACTAATTCAGAAACCTTAATAATCTCGATATTGGATTATATTCCTTCAAATTTTCCACTTTTAAAGGTTTTCGGAGGCGCTGAAAACGGAAATAACCATTTATATATACGGCAAACGAAACTAGTAGTTTCCAAGATAAAAAATTTTACAAATGGTCACAAAGTGGGGGGTCACTTTTCTATAATGATGTGACGTCAAATGGGCACCCACTTTATGGTCACATTGCAATGAACAGAATTCTTTAAAGACTAGTAAATATGTCTGCTCAAAAGAATGCTTAGTGTGGGAGTAGCGGACTTCTAAAGGGAGATAACTTGTCCTTTTTTATTTTTGCGCCTTTACGCTATCGTACATGAAAACTGGGATTTTCATTTATGCATTTACACGGATTACGAAATGACGAAGATATGCAATGTTATTTTTTTTTTAATATCTTAAAGAAATACCTGGATTTTTTATTTATTATACTATAAATCTGCATTATCGGGTTTCGTCTTTTCTTTTTCTTTATATCGAAAAAAAGGAAACCAGGAATTAAATATAAAAATATACACTGACCGACCATTAATAACTGGAAAATTCTAAACAAAAATTAAGCTTCCACGTAAAAAAAAAAACAAAAAAAACACGTGGTTATCGAAAAAAGAAGGATTTACATTTTGGACTTTACCGGTAAATTTACAGAATAGTGATATTTTTTTGTTGTTTAAAATTTGAGTATTTTATTTATTCATGTTTTATCTTCAATTTGTGATATATAAAAGGTGCCGACCAAAATTAATTATTAAAATTCTCATAGACATTTCAAAATGGGGGGGGGGTGAATTTATAAAACAACGTTTGTCTAAAATATTATATTCAGTCTATCGAAAAGAGCATAACATTTTACATTCACCCTGAAAAAAAACGTAACAATTGAACGAATAGGAAAATTTTGATAGATTTTTAAAGTTTAAAAATTGAAAAATATTCATCTCATAAAAATCAATTGATTTCACTACGTAACAAAATGGCTCCCCACAGCGCACGCACGCACTTTGTAAACAATGTTTTTTAAACAATGAAAAATAATATTTCTATTATCTTTTAAACAACTTAAATAGTTTATTTTGGAAGCATATTCTATAAAGAAAATAAATAACCCACTTTAGAAAGAGAAATTACGAGTTTTCCATATTTTATTCGCAGTTTTCTGTTAGGGGTGTCAAAAATTCCCCCAAAATTCTGATACTGCTACTGTTTACCTGATATAATGAATTGCAAATTTCAATTTAATATAAATATCAGTATGTATATACATATATTTTAATCCCAAACAAAACAATAAGCTCAACACACAGTAGAGAGTAGAGCTTATTGGCTTATGGAAAGCTCTGTATGTTTCAGAGTAAAGGTCAAGTAAGATATGTAAGAAGTCAAATGTGTTCTTGTAGGGTTCAACTGTTATTGAGATCCCAAAATTATTTGTAAAAGAAAAAGACGAAGTTTCTTGGCGGTTTTTTTATA
>NC_136491.1:35218661-35236161 GCF_053919585.1 Euprymna scolopes
ACTCAAGATGAGTAGCATTATGCATATATATTATATATATATGTGGGTGCGTGTGTGTGTGTGTGTGTAAATATTGTATATAGATAGATACTTAGATACATATGTACATAGAAGGAAATAGATTATTAACGGTATTTATCGTTGTCGGAATGTAATAGATTTGCGCCCAGAGCACGTCGATTAAATAGTTCATTCGCAAAGCAAACGTAAATACACACGAGAAATGCTACTTATCCTACGATGCCTAAATTAAATTTTATGATCTTTGAATCTCTAGGGACTGATGTTTCCTGTAAACTAATCAATTTAAAATTCTGGCATGTCTCTTTGAATCTCCCATTAAAATAACCCGGAAACCAAATATCCCGTGCTTCTATGTGCACAGGATAAAAGAATATAGCCTTCTGTTATTCAGGTACCCCTTTTTACGCTGCCATTCACTTTAAGGGTCGCAGAATTGTCCGTATGATTTTCGCTCAATAAGTGGAAATAATTACTCACGTGGTTTTGTTGCCCGGATAGATACAAAAGTGTTTCTCGTATATTACCAAGAGTAATAGGCACTTCGGGGTTAAGTGTAAATATGTATTTAAGCAATTCTATTAAGTAGGTGTAAGCAAGTTTTATATAACCTCATGTAAAACTGAAGATATCTAATTTAGTTTTAATGATTTAACATGCACTTCAACATGTACTGATGTAATAATATAGCATCCTTCGTAGAATGACGACTTCCGTCACCGCGTGCTAGTGTTGTCTTTCCCTTCTGTGTGTAGGGCTGTTTTAGAGTTTTCAACATTTTTTAATCTGACAGCAAGCCAATTTTTTTGACAGCAAATTCTTCTGGCGTGTGTGGTCACAGTAGCGATACGGCAGCGGAAGTGTTCATTGTCTTTATATTGTCTGATGCGTTACTTCGTTTCTCACAATTCTCCTAAACGTTAGTAATAAAGAAACCTTAAACGTGTACTTGCGTTTTAAACTCCATTAGAGGTTGCTTTCAGTTTTTCTTTGTCGCATACACGAATACTCATAAAAATATCATCGACTTCACTCCTAACAGCATAACATAAAAGATAAAAGCAATCCAATCAATAATGAACGTTGCATAATATGATAGAAGAAATCTTAACAAAAGAGCTTCAGTCTGTATTAAAATGGGCCGTAAATGGACAGCAATATTTAAGACTTCTAAGACAAAGATTCGTTCGTTAAACTATTACAAAAATATCCGTGCATTCATTCTTTTTGCAGACTGTAATCCTCATATTCATAGTTGTTATTGTTTCACCACGTTTCGGCCAACTAATCCTCTGGCTTTCTTCAGGTGATTTATCGCGAGTGTATAGAAATGCTGAGTCTTGAAACAGTATTCGCAGTATATCTGCCTTTCACAGTTGTTCGTAGTAATTATTAGGGATGAGTTCAGCATTTCGATTACCGTCACGGTTAGGAAGGCCAGAGGAAGAGTTACTCGAAATGTGGATAAACAAAAAAATCATATAAATGAGGTTTACCGTCCGCGAAAAGAATAAACAAACACATAATAAAGCCGGATTACAAAAGCTCCCAAGAAAACACACACACAAAGACCCTTCTCAATCCCTGATTCCTATGACAATTAACACCGTACCGGAGATCTTATCATTCACACTCCTAGCGTTGGCATTCACATGAATTGTAAAAGATACGTTGAAAATATTGCCAAAGCTGCAGAAAAAAAATGCGCTCTCTTTACCGTGCTAGAAAATGATTCAGACTTTAGAGACTTTTTGAACCATTTGAGAATATACTCAACCTCCACAACGCCACAATTCGTGCATGCAATAAGTATGGTTATGATATAAGGGAATGTATATCTGTCACTTGTCCTTCCCTCGTGAACGAAATAACAAAAAAACGAGTATAAGAGATAATAGGTCACATCATCAGCCAAGCTTGAACTTACGCCCCATAATCTAATAGAATGCGTTCCGATGAACCCCTCTCAGCGTACATGCTCTCTGCACCAAAGTCGGGGGGGGGTGCTTTGCACAGCAATGCTTCACGGGAACAATTAATAAAACAACGCCATGTCAACCCCGAAACAAAGGAAACCATCGCTTTGATGTTCAAAGCGCACAATACGCGAACGACTTTGCAGCTCTGTGTCGGGTTTAGAATAGATTTGAAAATTAACTTGATTATTCTCCCCTATCAGAACATTCAATAACCAATGATGAATTTGAGATTCTATTTTTATAAACGAAAATAATTATTGCGTAAAACACTTCCAGATACAATCCGTGTAAAGAAAAGTGAATTTATTCCAGTTCTATGTTAAAGTAACAAACCATTTTTTTTTTATTTAGGTTTGTCGGCTTAAAATAAATTTCAATTATTTTTCTCGTGCTTTGAGATTTAAGAAAAAAAAATACTCTCCATTTTCTAAATTTGCAGAGCATGAATCTATATCTTGAGTCGGATGGGTTGAAGCAAGAATACAGATCCGTACTCTTGGTGATTCGAGGAGAAAAAGACGAATATTTGCTAATAAAAAAAAATCGGTTTTATAAATTTGTGGTTCCTCCTCCTATGTCGTTTGAAGATTGCCCACCTTTAATTTATTTTCTTGTATTCTCTATCTTTAATCGCTTTTTCTTTTTCCCTGTCTTTTAAATATTTTTTGTTATAAACTTACGCCGAAGCTATGCCTTCCAGTAAATAAACCTGCCAAACTTTTACTTCGTGTTATCAAAACTAAATCAACCAATATAAAGATTTTTTAATCATTTATTAATATAAACTGGTTTCAATTTGGCTGCCATCCCCAATTATCATTCAAAAATCTAATTTTAAGACATCTGCGAATAATACATATTTTATCATCCTTCGAGAAATCTGGGCCTTTTTTTAAAACGTATGAAATATCCACGACCACCAACAACATAGGCGTTCGACTAACAACGTAAGCGAATTTTGCTCTGGGCATAAATAATCTTATATTCCCTATTCATGCAAAATATAGCAACTGCACAATCGGTCTAATGTTGAGATCCGTAGATGCCGAAAATTCTTCCACTCCAAAAATTTCCTTTACTTGGACTGAAACACTTTGAAATTCTCTCATTTCCTATGTTCCTTACTGTACTAAGAAGCTGATATTTAAATGTAATATGAACACACATCTCGCTACTCCACTCACCACAATTTCCTATCCTTATTCGTAGTTGCTTACGTTTACATAGCAAAATAACTGATTTTTTTGTGAAAAAGAGTAAAATAAGTAAACAAATGCCTTACCTGCCATTTACCGCATCCTGCTAAGACAGCTTCCTTTTTTCTGACGTAACTTCCGGTACATATAGTTCTTATGTGACTTCTTACTGAAAAAAGTCATTTTTACTTAATTTTAACATTGTATATATATTTACAATTCTATCGCATCTGAATATTAATAAACACTTTCAATCTCTCTCTCTCTCTCTCTCTCTCTCTCTCTCTTTGATAATAGCTATAATAACAAGATGAAAATCGAATATATAAATATATATACATATATATATATATATATATATATATATATATATATATATATATATAGCTCTAGTGAGACTAAATACTAGCAAACCGCCCGGCATTGGCCAGGCGTAAAATACGCTTAAATAGGATATTTTGATTAATGCTGATTTCGTATTTATTATCTGTACAATTATATAAATAAATACATCTTTGTCTGTGTGCGTCAGTTCGTTCCTTATAGACTCCGATATGGCTGAACAGATTTTCTTTAAATTTAGTTTATAAGTCTGGGGGGGTGATCTTATTTAAGTTTTGTCTAGAAATACCTCAATAATTACCGATAATCGATAACCGAAACCGGTATTTTAATTTATCTATCACCAGTAAAGCTATATTCCTTGTCGTTGCTTAGCAACAATGATAGAACAACAATGCATGACGTGGTCTGTAGGTTCAAACTCCACACGAACATTTCTATATTTTTTTCATTAACTTCAAAGGATCTTACAAGGCTGGAAAATTGACATGATTTTGGTTTTATTTTTTCAGGACGTGGTATGTAGGCTAAAACTCTGAACGTAACATTTTTTTCGTTAATTGGAAGGAAATTGCATAAAATAATTTTATAAAAGAAACAGTAGGTTCTCTATAGTGCAATGTAGAATAACCTATATTTTAGACTAAGCTACTGCATAGAGGCCTGTGAAGCTTCCTCCATAGCGATTTCACGGATTTCAATGTCGATAAAAAATATAGGAGTGTGAAATATTCGTTAATCATCATTACATCCTGGGCAACGCCGGGTCTCCCTGCCAGTTATATCATATGCGACACAATATCTATTTATATGCTTAAAAATTGTTTTTTTTGTGTATTGATATTCATATTAAAACCCCTTTTTATTATTTATTTAACAAGAAAATACAAATGATTTATATATATGGGTTGTTGAATTGCGTTCATCTGCAAATAATATAGCTAATTTTCATATTCTTTTTAATATTCATTTTAATTATTCCACTGTTAGTTTTCTTATGGAATAATAATATTTAATAAGCTATTACGTGTAATTATATTCATGAAGATATTATACATAAATTATACTAGCTTAATATTTGAGTAAAAATGGTACAGTAAACACAAAACTCTTTCCATATATATATATTTATGCATGCGTATATATATATATATATATAAATATTAAAAATTTACCGATAAAACTCCTGTTATTTTATTGTCTACAGACATGTCACTTAATGTATAGGATATTCGAACCTATACGAAACGTTATATTTGGGTTTTTTACCCGAGAACATCGGTGGAACAATGGAAAAGTAAAATAAAATGGAATTTGCCAGGAGCAGGTCGAACGACAGCATTATGAATATGCATGCGTTAGTAATAGCGATTGGTAAACATGTATTTATAGCTCATGCATTGACGTCAAGGATATATTTGTATATATGTATATATATATATATATATATATATATATATATATATATATATACATGTCTATATATATGTATATATTTATATATGTATATATATATATACATGTCTATATTTGTATATATATATATATGTATATATTTATATATGTATATATATATATATATATATATATATATATATAAGAAACAAATATGAAAAAATATTTCGTTTTCGAGTTTTTGAGATGATGATTGTTTATTTGTATTATTATTCATCGGACTACTGTTCTAATCTGGAGAAGGTCGGAGGTTACATCGACCGAAACGTTGTGAAGATCACACTTCAGATGAGAATAGTTATCTGATGAATAATAAGGCAAATAAAATATTTGTTACCTTTAATATACTTGTAAAAGAAATTTTATAGCGGGTTAAGAAATCTTATTTTATATTCCAAGGCATTTCACTAATTGGAAGAATTAGCGACGCCTATCTGTGCAATGTTCGAATTACATTTGATTTTCTCGGGGATAGTATTAAAGTCAACAAGTCAACGAACGCGTCGTGAAATATGTATACGCTTAATAAAACGGCCCGTAATTGCTTATTGTTGGATGATTATTTCACGGATTGAATGAGTAGATAATTATGTGTGAGTTATATTAGGCTTACTTGCGCTTAGTATCACTGTTTTGAAAGAATTTTGTAAGTCTGAATTTTTTTAGGCAATTCTGAACTACAATTAAAGTGGCGGATACATTCCATAACATTTAAATCATATATTGATACGGAGCGTGACTTTATTAAAACTCTCTATAACAACTATGTAGTTATATAACGACAAAATTTTCCAGGTGAATACTCGATTTATTTTATTAATATACTACTTAATAGGTCACAACTAAAATAGTCTTTTAACATTCAACTAGTAACACAGATTGATACCAGCAAGGCCTAGAGTAAGTTATTTTCTTTTGTGTGTAGTAAATATATCTTTTTATGAATAGTTATACCCCTGTCAGACCATACTCGCTTCTCTAAGCCACCAAAAGCCTTAGTGGCACGCTGTATCCTATCGTTGACCTCAGCACCCAGGGTTCCATCTCTGGCGAGAGTACTACCCAAATACACCAATGTGTCAACCGCGGCAAGCCTCTGGTTGTTGACAAAAATATTTGGTGTCACATACAAACTACCAGGTGGAGGTGTGACCATGACCTTAGTCTTCTTAAGACTAACAGTAAGCCCAAAAGACGCACAGGCCCCCGAAAACCCTGCATATCCCTCTCACCATGGGCCAAGAGATCGGCGTCATCCGCATAAAGCATTTCACGAACCAGATGCTGAAAGGTCCTTGTAGAAGCATGAAAACGACGAAGAGCAAAGACCCTACTGTGGTTCTGAAACCAAATACACACCTAGAGAACATTCCCTTATAGCATACGATAACATAGTCGCAAAATAAATTGAAAAGGTGTAGGTGCTAAGATATCACCCTGCTTAACACCATTGTCAATCGAAATGGGTTCCGACAGGCATCCGTTGAAGTTCAGGGGAGCCTTCATATTAGTGTGTAGCTCCCTGAGTAATCGTAGAAATTGAGGTGAGCATCCCAACTTCCCCAGCATTTTTCATAGGGCACTTCTGTTCACCTTATCAAAAGCCTTAGTCAAATCAACAAAAAACCTCATAAAGCGGAACATAGTGTTCAGTACATTTCTCCAGCAGAAGATCATGTCCGTGGTTCCTCTGCCCTGACGAAAGCCACTTTGGCTTTCTGGAATGACGGATGGACAAATATACCTTAACAATCTATTGAGTAGAACTCTGGAAAATACTTTGCCAACTGCTTCCAACAAACTTATCCTACGAAAACTTCCACAGTCGGTCCTTGGCCCCTTTCCCTTGTACAGTGATATAAGAATTCAAACAACCCAATTCTAATGGACAGGAACATCCTTCCAGACGTCAGTGAAAAGATGAAGAATTTCATGAAAAGGTTTATCACTCCCATGTAAGAGGACTTACACAGGAATACCATCAAGCCGTGAAGCTCTCCCAACGTTCACTTCCTTGATTACATCTCTAATTTCATTCTCAGATGGGAACACAGACATTTCATGGATAAGATTCTGTTGTGATGAAAATTCATTGATGACGTCCTCATCAACATTAGAGGGGTTGTAAAAGAGATAAGAATAATGCTCGGTCCAAGGAAGGCGAACCGTGTTAGGATCCTTTATAAGGGCAATTCCATCACTTGAGAGTAAGTGAGATGTAGTGTTTGAGGATCAAAAGCTTTTTTAAGGAAATGGTACATGCGTTTGAGGTCTTTACGATCAAAAGCTATCTGGATTTGGTTGGCGAGATTAGCCCACAACTGATTCCTCATTTGGCGGAGTCGTTTTTGAGGAATACCCTTTTTTTGCTTTAAGTGACTGTTGAAGGGACTCTGGACCTCCATGAGAGGCAGACAACATCTTATGGTGCAGCTCATATTTAGCACTATACACACATACATATATGCATATACACATTTACATACATATTCATATACACATACGTACATATGCATACATACACATATATTCATATACATATACGTACATATGCTTACATACATATATACATATACGTACATATGCATATACATACATATACATATACGTATATATTAATAAACAAATGTATATTAATATAGATATACATATATATATTCATATACATATATATATATTCATATACATATATATATATTCATATACATATATATATTCATATACATATATATATTCATATACATATATATATTCATATACATATATATATTCATATACATATATATATATTCATATACATATATATATTCATATACATATATATATATTCATATACATATATATATTCATATACATATATATATTCATATATATATATATATTCATATACATATATTCATATATATATATTCATATACATATATTCATATATATATATTCATATACATATATTCATATATATATATATATTCATATACATATATATATATTCATATATATTCATATATATATATTCATATACATATATTCATATATATATATTCATATATATATATATTCATATATATATATTCATATATATATATTCATATATATATATTCATATATATATATTCATATATATATATATATTCATATATATATATATATATTCATATATATGTATATATATTCATATATATATATATATTCATATATATATATATTCATATATATATATATTCATATATATATATTCATATATATATATATTCATATATATATATTCATATATATATATTCATATATATATATTCATATATATATATATTCATATATATATATATTCATATATATATATTCATATATATATATTCATATATATATATTCATATATATATATATTCATATATATATATATATATATTCATATACATATATATATATATATTCATATATATTTATTCATATATATATATATTCATATACATATATTCATATACATATATATATTCATTTATATATATATATTCATATATATATATATTTATATATATATATATTCATATATATATATATATATATTCATATACATATATATATATATATTCATATATATTTATTCATATATATATATATTCATATACATATATATATTCATTTATATATATATATTCATATATATATATATATTTATATATATATATATATACATATTTATATATATATATACATATTTATATATATATACATATATATTCATATATATATTATTATACATATATATATATTATTATACATATATATATATATATATATATTCATATACATATATATGCATATACATATATATATATATTCATATGCATATATAATCATATACATATATAATCATATACATATATATATTGATATACATATATATATATTCATATCCATATATTCATATACATATCTATATATTCATATACATATACATATATTCATATACATATATATATTCATTTATATATATATTCATTTATATATATATATTCATATATATATATATTTATATATATATATATATATATTTATATATATATATATTTATATATATATATACATATTTATATATATATATACATATTTATATATATATATACATATATATTCATATATATATTATGATACATATATATATATTATTATACATATATATATATATATTCATATACATATATATGCATATACATATATATATATATTCATATGCATATATAATCATATACATATATAATCATATACATATATATATTGATATACATATATATATATTCATATCCATATATTCATATACATATCTATATATTCATATATTCATATACATATATTCATATACATATATATATATATATATATATTCATATCCATATATTCATATACATATCTATATATTCATATACATATATTCATATACATATATATATATTCATATACATATATTCATATACATATATTCATATGCATATATATATATATTCATATGCATATATATATATATTCATATCCATATATTCATATACATATCTATATATTCATATACATATATTCATATACATATATATATATTCATATACATATATTCATATACATATATATATATTCATATACATATATTCATATACATATATATATATATATTCATATACATATATATATATATATTCATATACATATATATATATATATTCATATAAATATATATATTCATATACATATATATATGCATATACATATATATATGCATATACATATATATATTCATATACATATATATATTCATATACATATACATATTCATATACATATATATATTCATATACATATATATATATTCATATACATATATTCATATACATATATATATATTCATATGCATTTATATATATCTATTTGTATGTTCATATACATATATATATATATATTCATATACATCTATATATATATATATATATATATATATATATATATATATATATATATATATGAATGTAACTCTTGGTTCGTTCGTAATTAGTAGTCTAAATAACCACTGGAATGACTGCTTCGGCATTTTCGTATAATATGTTGTACCCATGCGGTTTTTATATATCTCTTTTTAATTATAACTCTATACTTTATTTTTCTATAATAAATAGGGGTGTTCCTTGTACTGATTGGCCATTTTTTTATTTGGAGACAATTATTTCAAACCGCTTGCCATCACGCGACATCACTAAGCGGAACTTTTATAGGCCAAACTGACATTTTTCACTTAAAAATGGAATTATTTCTCTTTCGTTAATATATATTTTTTTATATTTCGTGTATTATATATAAAGTACGCTTGTTGAAGTCTATTCTTTTGATTATATTTGTTTGGGAGAAGCACAATTAAAAGAAAATATATTAAAACCGAGCGGAATTTAAATTCCCATTCTATTTTTACAACAACCGTAAACAAGCGAATACTTCACAAGTGTTATCGTAATTTAACGAGCAACCCCTAAAAATCTGGTAGCTGAGTGCCAAATCTGCTTAAAATATTGTAATATATATATATATATATATATATATATATATATATATATATATATATATATATAAAATATAACACGGAAATTACATAATTGTTTAATTACTCCTGGAATTATTCCATTATAACACTATATATATATATATATATATATATATATATATATATATATATATATATATATATATATATATATATATATATAACTTCTCTCCAACATACTGGCAATAATTTGGTTCCGTCTTTCCATTTTAGAGGGATTGATTTACTAGGATATGTATTAGAAGCTGAGCAAAATTATTTAATTGTTGAATTTTTTTTGCGTTTTGGTTAAATTTGTTAGTTTGCATTCGCTAAAAGCCTACACAAAAAATTGAACAAAAGACAAAATTAAAAAGAATGGTACTCATGCAGAATTTTACCCCCCACACCCACCCGATTCCAATTTGTTTAGGGTGCGACAGGCCATCATCACCAGATTCGAGTATTGTTCAAATGTTGAAACACTAAATCAACATTTTATTTTTTTTTGCATAATTAATTAATGATGGGAGTATTTTTATTTATTTTCTTTACATCTGTTAACAAAAAATAGTTTGTACATTTTCTTGAAAAAAGTATCACACTTTCTCTACTTTCACCTACTATTTACAGTGTTCATATAAAGTATTCTTCTTTTCTTTTTATAATAAAAATTCTGTTTTCAAAAAGAAATGTTTACTGACAACTTTCTTTAAGAAAAAAGTGCAAGTTTTCCTGAAAAAGGCTTTCACCTAACAATTTATGGCAAAAAAGTGACCCATAAAAATCTGGTAGCTGAGTTACAAATCTGCTTAAAATATTGAAAAAAAGTAGAACCTCTAGGTGCATTAGAAATTTGAGTATTTTTTCAGATTAGGTTCACCTCCACAATTTTCTTTTAAATGACAACTTTTAAAAGTTTTCGACTATGCTGACTATGAAAATTGCATTGAAATTTTGTAGAAATAATTAGTTATCGAGGTATAAAAAGGTGTATTATGCATTGTATTTTGGGGCGGCCATCTTTTTTACGCGCGTGCAATGTCAGTCAGAGACGAGTAGAATTGTTTATAGCGTGCGCGCACGCGCGAAGAAATGACCGCCAAAGAATCCAATGCATAATACAACTTTTTATATTTCGATAAGTACTGCAAAATTTAAATGCGATTTTCGTATTCAGCATAGTCGAAAACCTATAAGAGTCGTCATTTAAAAGAAAATTGGTAAGGTGGATCTAATCTGAAAATTTACCTTAAAGTGGGTTGTTTATTTTCTGTATGGAATATACTTCCAAAATAAACTATTAAAGGTGTTTAAAAAATAATTGAAATATCATTTTTTATTTAAAAAAAAAACATTTTAAACATGTTTACAGAATGCCAGCGTGCCTTCATGCAGCCATTTTTTACGTCATAAAAGCAATAGAATTTTACGAGTTAAACATTTTTCAATTTTTAAACTTTAAAAATCTATCAAAATTTTTCTATTGGATCAATTTTTACGATATTTTCAGGGTCAATGTGAAATTTCATGTTCTTTCCAATGAACTTCATACAATATTTTAGACAAACGTTTTTTTTTTTAATTCACACCCCTACTTGGAAATGTTTATTAAAATTTTAATAATTAATTGGATACTTGTACAGTTTAGTCAAGACATAAAAAAAATGAAAATATCGAAACAATGTTAAATTGTATTTATCCGTTATGGAATGAAGGTCTCCGGAAAAAAAAATTCACTTAATTTCATCAAGTAGTTTTGTTTTGTTTTTTTTTACAGCGGAAAGAAGCACGTTTTTAGAGAGCGCGTTGAAGGCAGCCATCTTGGATTAAAAAAAATAGTTTGAATTTTAGAAATACCAAAGGGAGATAACTCCAGTTAAAACGCTGACACCCTCCCCGTCTTTAATATTCGCTTTTCTTCCTAAAAATCGAACATTTTGCTCGGTATCATAACAATTTTTTTTTCGCTGTAAAAAAAAACAAACTAAACTACTTAATCAAATTAAGTGATTTTTTTTTCGGAGAACTTCGTTCCATAACGGATACATACAATTTAAACTTTTTTCAATATTTTCATTTTTTGATGTTTTGACTAAACTGTACAAGTACCATTAATTAATGTGCCAAAGTTTTATATATCACAAATTGAAAATAAAAGATCAATAAAGAAAATATTCTAATTTAAAACAATAAAAGAATAGTTTTTGGAAATTTACCTGTAAAGTCCAAAGTGTAAATTATTTAAAAAAAAAAAAACATGCTGATTTTTTTAATGAAAGCTCATGTTATGCTTTCATCGTCAAGTAAATACCAGACGCTGACGGCATTTTTTTCTATTTCATCGAATGTTTTCTTTTTTTAGATATTTAAAAAAAATTAGCTTATGAAGAAATATTAAAATATATCAATGAAAAACTCGTGTATTTCATTAAAAGAATTATTTTTAAATCAATGAAGCGGATTTGTTGTTCTAGGGAAAAGCTTATAAGTGAATGTGCGTTTCTTTTTTAACTACGGAGGATGAAAAATACTAATTTTGGTTAACACACGCAATAAAAAAGAAACATTATTTATGCCCTTGGACGACACAATACTTAATAAATTTCATTTTAGCAGCAGCAATTTTTGAACGGTTCGCGCAAAATACGTTACAAAAATGCGATTAAAAAAATTGATTAAAAAATGCATGGAATGTAAAATATAAATATGGATAAATTTTTAACAATGAAGAATGGAACTACTCATTGAATAGTATTTTTTAGGTAAGTGATTTTTTGGCATTTATGTATATATATATATATATATATATATACATATATATATATTTATATATATACACATATTTATATATATACATATATTTATAAGCAATTCAAACCATGTCGATTTTCTTAATATTTTTTAAACCGCTTTAAAGAAACAAATGTTGCATAATGTGCTATTAAATCTATTTTACCTCATGCTATAAAACCTGTTTTTTTTTAATTTGGTCTTTTCTCCGTTAATTGAAAACAAATTAGGTTTTTAATTATATTTTCAAGTAGTTATAAGCTTAAAAATATAGTAAGTTGAATTATTAAGGTTCTGTTCATCATTTTGAATGGCCACTTTCTGATACACCTATAGAACCTCTCCCAAACATACTGGCAATAATTTGGTTTCGTCCTTCCCTTCAGTGTTTCTAATAAGGGGGATTGATTTACTAGGATTTTTATTAGAAGCTGGGCACTTACTAAAATTATTTAATTATTGAATTTTTTGCATTTTGGTTAAATTTGTTAGTTTGCTTGCGGTAAAAGCCCACACGAAAAATTGAACAAAAGTCAAAATTAAAAAGAATGCTACTCATGCCAAATTTACCCCCCGCACCGGATTCAAATTAGTTACGGGTTCGACCGGATATCACCGGATTCAGCCGAGCGTTGTTCAAATGTTGAAACAATAAATCAACATTTTATTTATTTTTTTTGCATAATAAATTGATAATGGGAGTATTTTTTCTGCTAATTTTCTTTACATCTTTTGGGAAAAAAAATCTTACATTCTCCTGAAAAAATCTAACTTTTCTCTACTTTCACTTTCCTGAAAACAAATCCATAAAAATTTCACCTAACAATTTATGGTAAACAATTCACCTTTTCTTGGGGAAAACAATTTTTATTGAAAAAAAAATTGCTAAAAGAATAAAATAAATAAATAAATGCAATTTTTATGAGGAATGTGTTTAATTTGAAAAGAAAATGATCCACAGCAACGCGTGCCCGCGTACACCTAGTATATAAAGTCATATACATACATATATATTCGTATACATACATATATATTCATACACATACATATATATTCATACATCTACATATATATTCATATACATATTTATATTTATATATATTTATATTTATATACATATATAAATTCATATACATGCACCCATTCATATACACACACACACACATATATATATATAATATATATATATATATATATATATATATATATATATATATATATATATAATATAATATAATATAATATAAAGCTGAATGTCTGTGTTTTTATATGTGGGTATGTCTGGTCCCGAACAGGCTCCTATATGGTTGAGTATTTTAAAGCACTGATTACATATAATTATAGAATATATATCGAGACACAGGAATAGGTATGTTTTATCTGGCAGAACGGTGGTTCATTAAAATTGTGGGGTCTGCGTTCACACCTGGTCCACAAAGTATTAAAATACAAAATTTAAAAATTAAAAGTCAACGTTTACAAGTGTTTTGTATATAGATGTACATAAGAATACTTTAATAAGTGTGTTATAACTTAAATAGGGATGGTAAAATAAAATTATGGGCTCTGCGTTAGCGCAAAACTTTAATAAAGCCTTTTCATTTCAATCTGCGTTAGTATACTTTGATAATTTTGTTTGTGTTTGAAAAAATATCGCAGAATAAAATAATGGAGTGTTCGTTCGAACCTGACCTCCATATAATGGAAATATGTCACAAAGTCTCCCAAAGTTTTTTTAATACAGATCCACAAAATATTGTGATAAATGTTTCAGTGTGAACAGATATGGTATAATAAATTATGGAGTTTATCTATTTTATTTTTAATTTAATCATATTTGCTTTGGTTTGAAACACCACCAAATTATAACAAAAATTTACAATCCTTTCTTTTCATAAGCTACCATACTTTCATAAATTAGAGTCCATTTTCTGAAGGCCGTTTTTGCACCCAGTCAACGACAGGTAATTCTGCCAGTATATATATATATAATATATATATATATATATATATATATATATATATATACATATACATGTATATATATATATTCATATACATGTATATATATATTCATATACATGTCTATATATATATTCATATACATGTATATATATATATTCATATACATGTCTATATATATATTCATATACATATATATATTCATATACATATATATATACATATTCATATACATATATATATTCATATACATATATATATATATTCATATACATATATATATACATATATATATATACATATATATACATATATATACATATATATATATACATATATATACATATATATATATATACATATATATACATATATATATATACATTCATATACATATATATATATATTCATATATATATATTCATATACATATATATATTCATATTCATATACATATATATATATCCATACACATATATATATATCCATATACATATATATATTCATATACATATATATATATTCATATACATATATATATATATATTCATATACATATATTCATATACATATATATATATATTCATATACATATATATATTCATATACATATATATATTCATATACATATATATATATATTCATATACATATATATATATTCATATACATATATATATATTCATATACATATATATAGTCATATACATATATATAGTCATATACATTTATATAGTCATATACATATATATATTCATATACATATATATTCATATACATATATATTCATATACATATATATTCATATACATATATATTCATATACATATATATTCATATATTCATATACATATATACATTCATATATTCATATACATATATAAATTCATATATTCATATACATATATACATTCATATATTCATATGCATATATATGTATTCATATACATATATATATTCATATGCATATATATATATTCATATATTTATATACATATATACATTCATATATTCATAAGCATATATGTGTATTCATATACATATATATATTGATATACCTATATTCATATACATATGTATTTTATATATATATATATATATATATATATATACAGTGATGATCATATTTATTGGCACGGTAAAATATAAGTTAAATTTTGTCTAATAAATTCTAAAAAAAGGGATTAAATTAAAGAAAATAACAAAGTATATTATGTATTTTTAACTGGCCTTTCCGATGCAGCAATCGGATTTTAGAAAAAATAAATAACAAAGGAACAACAAACATAATTGCAAAAAACCCTTGTTCAAAATTATGTGCACGGCTTTGTTTTTCTTTTAGTATCAGTATAATATCAATCAATATCCGGTTTACGTACTTTCTGAACTTTTTTATAGCCATATTACGCTTGTTTAACGCTAATTCAGTGAATAATTTTTTTCACATAATTTTTAGATAGCGATTTATTTAAACTATTATAAGTGACTAAATTATAATTTTCAATCGCCATGGTTAAAACTAAGGAACACAGCGAAGACGCCAGGAAGCTTGTTGTAGCATGCCATACCAATGGGGAGGGCTATGATAAGATTTCAAAGAAGCTAAACCTTCCCAAATCTACTGTTAGAGCCATAATAAACAAGTTCAAATCGCAAGGCCACGTTACGAGTTTAGAGGGTAGAGGGAGAAAAAGGATTCTTTCCCCAAGAGATGAACGGAAAATTGTTCGACAAGTTAAACAAAACCCAAGGATCTCTGTTGGGGAGATTGTTGATGAACAGAGCACCTCTGGAGTGAATGTATCTCGACATACAGTTGGTAGAGTTTTGAAGAGAGCTGGTTTAAAAGCATGTCGTCCGAGAAAGACTCCCTTATTGAAGCCTATGCACCTGAAAGCAAGGCTAGCCTTTGCAAAACGTCATATTGATAAAGATGTTGCATTCTGGAAACGTGTTCTATGGACTGACGAAACGAAAATAGAGTGATTAGGCCATAATAAAGTGTCTTATATTTACAGAAAATCTGGCGAAGCTTTCCTGCCTAAGAACACCATACCCACAGTGAAGCTCGGTGGAGGCAGTTTGATGTTTTGGGGATCCTTTGCTGCCTCTGGACCAGGGCGACTTGTTAAGGTCACAGGTAGCATGAAAAAGGAAGATTATGTTAAAATATTGGATGAAAACCTGAAAGACTCT
>NC_136491.1:35241161-35263661 GCF_053919585.1 Euprymna scolopes
TATGTGTACTGTAATACAAACCCAAAGTATCTTTCTATTAGTGGCGCTAAGCCAGTCATCTTCAAATGAGTTAAATAGAGAAATCAAAAGATGTTAGAGCCGAGAATAAACCAAAATCAGAATAATACATGAATAAACTAAAGGTTAAAGAGAAAGGGAGAAGACATAGAACGTATAAAAATATATCATTTTATTTACCTTATTTCCAGAAGGTAAGACACAATGTTAAGCGCGGGTTTGATGAAAGCGCTTCCAGTGGAACGACGTAGATTCGAACTTAGCACTAACTAGGTTTTCAGCCGATCTTGCTAACCACTTAACTAACGTCCCCACTAAACGTGTAAAAAAAACACATACACTGTTAACAACGCTTGTTTGAGACTATGTATAAGTAGAAACAAAGACGAAGCGAAAACCGGCGTCGAGAACACAGCAAAAGACAGAACGAATAGAAAATAGTGCGAACAAGAACGGGTAAAAAGACCAAGGCATTAATCTGAAGTATGTTGTATGGTTTTTTTTATTGCTGGTAATAACTTCTTAGTGTTACTACTCGGAACAGCTGGAAGAATGTATAATCTCTCTCTCTCTCTCTCTCTCTCTCTCTCTCTCTCTAAAAGATAAGACGCTTATCAACCTATACACTCAACGGATTTTTATGTAAAGACTTGAAATTTGGTATATAGGATATTCAGGCACGTGAATGATGGCGAAATATCATGCAATAATTATTGTTTATTTAAATCTGAGTAGAAATGTATTATTTTGTTTAAACAAAAATACCTTTACTAAATTTATGGTATTCAGCGGTAAATAAAAAACGCAACAATTTATTTTAGCTTTTTTATATAAATACTTTTTTATGGGAATATTACGAAAAAAAACCCTAAATTCCGTAGTAATGAATTCGATATAACTCGAAGAAAAATGAATTTCTCGAATTACCGATATTACAATTGAATTAAGCATTGTTTATTTTCACACAAAAATTATAATAGCAAAAATATTTCTTTTTTTTTTTAATTGCAGATTTCTCATAATTTTTATATGCAAGATTTTAATAATTTCCTTGCTCGCCAGAATGTGAAAGTTTCGGCGTAACATAATGTTTATATAATCTCGAACAATAATTAAAAAAAGATTAATTCATAAACAGGAACATAAAAAATAATTAAATTAAATAATGGTAAAAAAAATATACAAACGTTCAGAATAGGAATGTATGGATGCACGTCTGGGGAAAAAGAAATCTGACACCCCTACCTCCTTTTACTATCATGACTTCATATTGAAACAGTGTTTCTATTGGCTTTAATTTTTGGTCTCCTTATAATCGTGTTTACAAAATTTTAGTTTGTTGCACCGTAAATTACTTGCTTTTGAGGGCTAATAAAGTTATTTTTGCAAGGTGTTTTTTTTATTTAATTCAATTTCTTAGGACTTTACTGTACTAATTATCTTTGAAATAGACCCAGAAAACTAATATTTATCTTTGAAAGGTTTTTTGGAATGAATTTATTCAACTTTAGCTGATTTAGTTGAATTGTTGAGCTCGCCGTGAAAACATTTTTTATAACATTTTTTTTTGCACGTGTACAAATATTTCTTTCGTTTAGGAAATTAAATTTAGTCTTTTATCTTTCAAATACAATCAAAAAGTAGTCGGAAACCTACAAAAAAATTGTGATAAACCGGCTTTCAAAACTAGGTCCCCCTATTTTCGCCCGTCCATTTTTGCCCGTGCCCAGCCACTAAAGTATCAGAATTGAAAAATTAGCACTTGAAACCGTCGGATTGGTGTCTATTTGCAAGTTGTTCCACGAATGCGCATGCGTGAATGGTTTACATGACAGATCCAATGTGTTAAAGATAAACTAGGTTTGAAAACAGTTTTAAGTCAGGTCGAGCCGGCCTAATGGTTATCGTACTAGACTCACTGTCTTTAGGTTTGGGTTTCGATTTCAGTCCGAGTATTTTTTTCTTTTGTTTTTTTTTTACTTACAAGGAGTAAACTGTTTAGAAGAAACATGATACTCGCATGCTCATGTCTAAGTTTCTGTATAAATTAAAATACAATATTTAAGCGTATTTTACAACCGGGCGACCTGCTAGTATTTTATATTATTGTAGATGCGCTTACTAATAACGGCCCGCTATTCATGAATTAATTATTGTCTGTTTTTTTTTTTCTGAAAGAAAGTTGAGGTGACAAAGTTTTAAGACAGACTGGCAACTTTGGTGTATCCTTGTTGAAATCCAACTCGATTCTCATAAATAAATAAACTAAGGATTAGAACGGTTGTTACATTCAGTTATCGTTTCCTTAAGTTCCCGGAGTCAATCTAAAAATACTTTTAAATGAGAAATATATTAAAGGAACAATGAAAACAATAGAATAATCTGATGGAATAGGAATAATAAACGATTTAAAGAGACAGTTACCGTTTCGTTACAGGAAAACATCAAATTGAAATTTCTCGTAATAAGCTTATTCATTGTCATACTTTTTGTTTGCTCCTTTGATCTCTGTAGATCATGGAATTTCTTCGTACTGATTCAGTCGGAGGGTTACAACTTGTGGTGTGGTTGTGCAGGCCAATAGGGAAGCCGCAGGACCTGCCACAGTTGCAGCAGATGTTGCCTCTCTACCTGAGCCGGTGTCGAAGATGCATTTGCCCTCTCCTTTCTACGGGCACGTTTCTCCCGTCAAAGTCGGTTCTCCTTGTCTCAGATGTCTCAGCCACCGGTAGGATGGTTGTTCACTAGTCCTCACTGTCTGAGTCAGCCGTCTCGAGCTTCGAGGTGTTGAAATTGCCTATACTTGATATAGCATACTTGAGATGGGTTAATAAACGCATGTTTCTCTACGTCTTTTTTTTTAGACATGTGTATTAAATGTCATTAATTAAATCTGAAATATTTCAACCTTTGGAATCGAGTTATGATTCTTATTGTCCTAATTCACCGTAATTTGCAATTTAAGTAATAAATGGCTCATCTTAGCCCTTCATAGAATTAGTATAATTTAAGATGGGTGAATGTTCAAAATACTCTATTGAAGATCAGTTATCTACAAGAACAAAATGTTAACAATAAAGAAAATATATATTCTTTGATTAATTCATTAGATGTGTATAAATGATAAAAAAAACTAATTTTAAATTGCTGGAAATAAAATAGATCTTTCAAATATAATAATGCGCTGTACTGTTATAACCTGAAGTTGATTTATCGAAGAGAATTAAAGCAACGAATAATGATAGGACGATTGAAATATATTTCCCGCTTCGGAAACAATTACCGATTGTTTTATATTGTCGTATCCGATACAATTAGTGAATGTGATTCTTTTTAAAGCTGCAAATACTTTAGTAGAGAGTTGTTTTTTATCGGAGTACAGTTAAAATTAATAGGATACGTGAATATATTTTTGCAAATGTTAAAATATATTTATGCATGTTGCTCTATAGCTTTAAATTTTACTAGTAGTTTAAAATACCTAAATAGTTAAAGTAATAGTTAGTACAAGTTATAAAAATATTGCTAAAAAAAAAAAAAACTCTGTTTGGTCGAATAATACGCACAATGTTATCGAATTCCATACCAATTCTGATATTCCAAAAATTTTCGAATTTTCCGATTCCCGATTGTGATCGTCTCAACACTACCAAAAAGACCTGATTTCACATGATTAAGTTTAATTCAGGCGTTCTTAAAATAAATTCTGAAAGAAAACACATTCATGTATTAATAAATCTGAACATCCCACACAATACATTAAATTTTATATATTAAAATATGCATTGTCTTGGTGGAGATGCCACCGGCCCGATTGTAAGAGTGCGAGTCTCTCCTGACGAAATCTCTTCCCGAACTTCCATGAAATGTCCACTAATCATAGTGTTGACTGTCTGTCCAGTGGGAACTCCGTGCATGTAGATCATTCCCGATCTTTCAAAAAAATGAATTATCATAAGTATCTGGGTGGAGTTGCTCTGTCTGGCCTTCTTGAGTCTGAGAGAGCCAGCGTGCTTCCATATGCTTCTTGTCTCTGGGTCATAGCAGATAATCCTAGCTTTAATCACAGGTCACCAGAACATCAAAAGCTGCAGAGTCTGAGTTGATCAGTTCGACCATTTCCCTGCTGTCATGTCCACGTCTTTTTTCTGATGTTCTCTGGGCACCCTTGGGACAAACTTCAAGCTAATCTTCCGCATCTTCAGTTCCTAGTAAATAATTGTGTATCTAGATCCACATAGTCATCAAGCACTGAACTTATTGTCTCTACAATCACAAAACTGTCCATCTCCATGAGATTCTTTATTTGGCCAATTAATTCGAGTGTTCTGACTTCCTTACTGCTCCCAAACATCTCAGCATCCGTCACATTCTCCCCGTCTTTCTTGAATCTCTTATATCATTCAACAACTAATGCTCCATTTACGCATTAGTAAATGGTCAACTGGGAAGAGGAAAATTATATTCTCAAATTCTTTCCTAACTCAACGTTAAGGGGTAATTAGCTGACGGCACCCAAGTTCCTGTTTTTTATCTTTTGTAACCATTACTATATATTTGCGCAATATAGTAATCAATTTGTATAAAGCATAATATCATATTTAAACGTATTTGACGATCGAACAACGCCGGTCGGCCTGTTATTACATGTATATAATAGTGATCTTGCGCTTGCGTATGTGTGTATGTGTGTGTGCCTGTTTTAATGTGAGCCCTCGTACGGGCCAGTCTTTTTCACCCTACTCTGTCAATTTTAGTCTGTGGACATTAAACTTAATATATAGAGCATTCGGACGTGAACAAACTCGATTTAGTTTTTAACCTGTGAAAATAGCTGATATGTTTTCAAAATAGAAAAAAAAACAAGAATTTGCAGGCATAAATCGATTTGATGTGCTCCTCTACGCATGCGCAAATTCGCATTTTTTTTTTAGTCAAACTCCGCCATTTGTTAACGTTTTGATATGCCTTTATATTTCAATTTTACGATACCGAATGTCGCTGATAAGTGGAATTTTTGTTTTTCGATGTTAGTCGCTAGCACTCAAGTCATATGTTTTTTTGTTTAAGTTTTAAAATCTCTACTATATATTGTTTATAGTATAAAAAAAAATTATCTCTATAATAGTAAATACAGAAATCTGCACGAATTACAATATTGTATTTAAGTGTATTTTACGACCAGGTAACGCCAGACAGCCAACTAATAGTAAATACGTTAGTAAAATGCTGGATTAAATACGTATATTTTTCTATAAGTGTACATTGTTCAATCACGTTGCGTGAACTGATGCGAATAATGAATTTAGAATATTAAAAAAAAAGATTGTTTTTATGTTTCATAATTCGAACTTGTTTGCCTCCATTTTCAAGTGCGTATCACGTCAAGTACATAACCTCTACTGAAATAATACTCTTTTTAAACCCTTACAGTAATTTGATTAAAAAATTCATTACTTTTAGTATTAATTTTACAAAAAGGTACTTTACTTTTTAAAAAACACAACCCATCCTAATGCAAATTCTGAGATTTACACGTCGCCGCCATTGTTGATACACGCAACGTATTAATCTCGAGAATTCCCCCCACCCAAAAAAAGAAAGATGTCCTTGATAACTCGAAGATTTTTATAATGTGGCTTTAAAGTTCATAAAAATGGCGAAGTTGATCACGTAAGAAATCTATTAAGGTTAGTTTAAGAAGTAAGCAGAGAAAAACAACATCTGGCGTCAGAACATTTTCTAGAGGCCATTTTGTACCTGTATTCTCTGAGGAGGTACTGATAAGACACCAGCATTTCTCTATTTCTCTTTCCCTCTGTTTATACCCTCTCTCTCTCTCTCTCTCTCTCTCTTACTCTTTATCCTTCTGACTGCTTTATCTCTTTTGCATATAACTGTACTCCTCTATTTGTCGAGGTTAATAAACACGATTTAAATCTATATCGCCATCCGACAAAAATATACTTTTATATCCACTTAGAATGTACATATAATCCACTTAGGGTGTCATATATACGTGGTTTGTTTCGAAATTGAAAAAAAGCAAAATGAGATGTGACCGATCAATGTTTAGATTTCTGTAGCTAAATCGAATGTTTGTCACGGCAGTTAATTAAAACCCTTCCATAAGGTATATACAAACAATCGCCCTATGAAGATATTGAAGATGAATTAATTACTATGCATCGGTACGAAACAAGAATAATAGTTAAGTAATTGTGAGCTCGATATCAAAACTTATTAAAACATTCGATTTAAAACATTACTATGCACACAGACACATACAACCACACACACACACACACACACACACATGACTACTTCATTTAATCACATAAATTAATATACGAAGATATAATTTTATGCGTAAATTTTCAGTATTTATTTCAACAGTGTTTAATATATATGTAGAACAAGGCAGTTAGGTAAGAATATATATGTGTGTGTGTGTGTGTGTGTGTGTGGATGATCGCGTCCCTTTTCAAGACGAAGTAGGTTCATTTCACAGTCGGATTTCGGTGCGGTTTGCTTGATCTGTGTTGGTTAATAGAAATTCTTATGTGCGAGGCGTTTGCTCAGTTGGTAGAGTGTTTGCCTTGCATGCAAGAGGCTCGGGGTTCGAATCCTGAGTTCGGATGTGTCCAACTGATGAGTGCAGATGAGGGCGAAACCCGACTATTGGACTTCCGGTTCGTTGACTGTCATGGCTCTTGTGAGCTGCGACATTGTTTGGCTATGGAATTTATATATATATATATATATATATATATCTATATATATATACACGGCATAATCACGTTGACACACCGGTTCTCGCCAAATCACCGAAGTTGAGCCTGGCTAGTGCCAGATGGGTGACCATTTGGGAATTCTAGGCGCTGCATCTGCTCTGCTCTTATCTCGGCATTGTTTCCAGTTGTACTGTACCTGAACTTGCTCAGGAGAGGCGTGTTTGGAGACTGCGCAACTCTTACCATACAAATTTCACGTGAAGGACCTCTTACAGTGAATATCCATTGTCTGTCAAGACTGGAGGAAGACTCATATATATATATATATATATATATATATATATATGTATGTATATATATAGGAAATTTATTACTGTGAGTCCATAATGAGTTTACATATTGTTTCAGCTAGAGGAAGATCCTCAAAAAGAAGAGGAAATATCCAACTAGCATCGTTAGAATTCATAGGTGGGCACATTAAGCACTCAAGTCTGGTTTTCTCACCACTCAATATATATATATATGTATATATATATATATATATATATATATATAATTCATTTAATCACATAAATTAAGATACCAAGTTAAAAGTATTCAAGAAGAAAACTCGTAATCAAAACGAAGTTACTAAGAGTGCTCAATAAAAAAGAGCAAAATATAATATTTTCATTTATATAGAAAAATATTACATAGTTGCTACACTGAGAATTCTAATACTGCAGACAATTGGTCGATAAGGACCCAAAGTCCTCGTCAGGCGACGTAATTATTTTTCGTAACGGTGAAACGTCTTGTTTTCAAATGTGAGAATTAAGGACATATTAATTTCGATAAAAATAAATGTATGTTAAATTTAAATTTTAATCCCCAACACTTAACTTTAAAATTGAAGGGGATTAATTAACATACATGTTTGACTAAAATATTCAAAGTAGGAAGATCTTTTCCTAGTTAATGCAATTCCATTTCCCATATAAAAGAAATTTGTTTTTTTTTCTTTTAAATATATAAAACAAATAAAGGTTTCTTATGTGAATATCAATACACATGAAGAGCAAAATTCGTAGGAGTATATAGATATATAAATATCCGCTTCTTATCTATTACAATATAATGCGTTCTTTTATTGTGTACAGCTTTTGTTTGACTGCTTATTAAAGACAGACGCTTTTACTTTGCTTAATTTGAGGGAGAATTTCTTAATGCTAGTGAAGCTATAGAAAACAAAACACGTTCTCATTATAATTATTATTGTTATAAACTTCAAACCATTTCGCATGGTTATTTCAGTAAACAAATCACGTGATTATATCTATTAAGTCTCTGGTAACGTGTATTTATATAATGTCATTTTTCATTACACGTATCCATAGTATATTTTATGGTCTGTCTGTATGCCTGTCCGTTTCATTTTTTTTTTCTAAAAAAATACAAAAAAAAAACCCAAAAAACACTGCTCCAAACGTTTTTCAGACACTTTAGAAAAAATTGAGTAGATGAAAGCGGATGTATCGAAGGTCATGTGATGTGTATGTTTTCAATCCACAGTTAGGTATAGTTAGAGATTAAAGTAGCCTAACATTAAAAATAAAATATTCATTCACAAAATTTTGAATAAATTTCTTATTCTAAGAATCTGGGGGATAAACTTTGCCACCTGTAATGGGTTAAAATATTTAAAAAAATGTTATATTTCAAAAAGAAAAAAACAACAATACTTCAGAACGTATGGAAGCTGTGTTATATTTATAGCAAATCAAGTCTTTTGCGAAAATGAATAAGAAAAATTAAAAAAGAAACATTCGTAAGGAATGAACTGAATGACCTTGCTTCTATTATCTTCTGTTTAATCTGAAAATAGAAGCAAGGAACTAGAATTGACGAAACAATGGATGACCTCGGATGATGAAAAATAAACGATTATTCAGTAAACTATGGATTCCCCAAGGAGTGTATGAAACTGTGAGGTTTATATAAACAGGGAAAACAGAGAGAATTTTAAATATATGATAAATCAATGCGAACTGTCGCTATAAACATGCGATTGTAAATGCCAGCATGAGATAAAATGGGTAAATACACTCTCATAAAGATGAAAAACATAACCAAGATTCAACTACGATATGCTATTGTGACATGATTTACTTGAGGGAGCGATTTGCTCCCAATTGGGGAGGTTGAGACCCACCCCCATGGGACCAAAGAAAGGCCGGGTAAAGATGCTAAAATTGTTTAAATGAATCCAGGAATTAAGAATTCTTTAATTAAAATTAAGAATACTTTATTTAAAATTAAGAATACTTTAATTAATATATATATATATATATATATATATATATATATATATATTTTGTTTTATTGTCAAAGTCAGATATTTATTTTATTGTTTGAAAAGCCACATATAAATTTATTTTGCTTGAAAAATAAATGGCAGGAAATGTTAGAATAACGGAGAATGACATTCGTCTCGGCTGAAGGACACCGGCGAAGGTGCTTAGAATTCTAAACAGAAAAATTGACAAGGGTTAATACCCGGAGTCATGCGAATTTGATTTAATGTTGGTCTCAGATTCACAAAACACTAGGCTATGGCTGAACTACACACACGCAATTTAGATCTGGAAATCCCCAGATACGTAGCTTAATCGGATTGGCTGGGTGGATTATACACACCGACCTGCGACCTTACTATAAAAAGCCAATGTCGCTCGAAATTAAACATATTGCGTTGAAATCTCGAGAAAATAACATCGCTTCCAAAACGGCTGACCCCCTCTCCATTCGCCTGAGTGCCATCCACGAAGAAGAGAGATTTGTAAATTTAAAATGTTTAAAAACTGAACGTGTGTATATATATATATATATATATATATATATATATATATATGTGTAAAAAGACTGTAATTTTTGTGAAATTAATTTTTAGTAGATAGGATCCTGTTTGTGTGTTCTTCTTTCTAGCGTGTGCAGCTTCGCTTTTCGCGTTCAGCAAACTTCTTCACAGAGGCGGTCAGAATCTAATGTGGAGGTTTTTCGGACGACTAGACACCACGAGCCACAGTTTGCGAAGTCGATCAGAGGTCAGTTGCTTGACCTCAGTAGGAGAAACAGGTCATACTATAATAAAATCACGTTTAAAAAGTTGTTTAATTTAATACGGTGATTAGCCGGTCTGTGTTTCTGATCATATATTGCTATAATTGGCTTGTTTTTTGTGTAGTTTACACAACATTCTATACTAATTAATCCTCTTTTCCTATCTTTTTACGCAGAAACGGCCAATGCTATATCTGCATTGTGAACACTCATTTGTATTCTATTTGTCTGCTGACGATTGTTCAGCTCATTTTTCGTTCGGCTATAAATAATTCAGAATATTTTATTTTATTTTATCATTTATTAACTTATTTATTGCGGACTATTATCCTCATCTTTTCTTAGTTGTTGTCCCAGCATGTTTCGGCCAACAGTTCCTATCCCATCGCGGTTATCACCTGACGAAGGCCAGTGGAATAGTTAGCCGAAACACTAGGGGCTAATATTTGGGATTATGCGGGAAAAGATTAACAACATGTCCGTTTACGTTACATGTAAACTTCTGCATATGAGTACAGCTAGGGAGAAGGTAACAGGAAGGGGATTCAAAAGTCCAGCTCGCCGAAAGGGGAAACTATTGCGGTAGAAATCATTATGGAATTTAGGGATATTAACAGTGAAGGTGTGTGATTGTGTTGCTAAGCGGGTTTGTAGGAAATACGTACGTCGAGGGACCACAAGTGCAACGATTTCATCAGAGCATACTCCATTAAAAAACTTGCAAACAGGCAACCTTGCGGTGATAGTGATTTGGTTGTTGGTTGTTATGTTTTACGGCATATAAACTCTTTTCGGGTTATTTAATGCCGAATCCACAGATTTTGAAGCAATTTTTTTTTAATAGAATATATTTGTTGTTTTCACGTCGGTTTCTATTCAACCCATAGCTGGGACCCTAACAGGTACAACCAATCCGGGTCAGAGTGGACCTGGGAGCAATGGTAATCAAAGGATGGCTCCACACTCCCCAGAGCCCACAAGCTGGAGCCTCACCACTGGATATAGTTTAAGGTCGTATACAGGACCCCCATTGAGGGACTTTTACCCTCTGCAGGGGGGGGCAGTCGGTGTATTCTAATGCCCCACCGACAGGGCCTGCGGTGATAGTGAGACCGTTTGGAGCTTAGTTGAGAAAGTGAGACGTATCAGATTGAAAACTATCTAAGAGGAAGAAACTGTTGGAAGTAATGAGCCCCTATAGTGATGTTAATTAATTTGTATATTCCGTTAAAAGTGTAGTTTTTAAATACTTTTTTCTATGAGATAACTAATTTCATTTAACTATTACGTAAAGTTCTATTGATGCATAGTCACTACATTTAACATAATTGTATAGAATTAAACCATTTTAACACACGAAAATTATTCGTGTATCTTATCTTCTCTTTCATTACTATTTCCTTACTTTTTAATTGAAAAATAAAACCCATAATTATAATATCATTAGACGCCAAAGGTCGATAAGGAGTAAACCTGTTAAGTTTTGAGACATTGTGTTGAACAAAGATGGCGACCAAGAATCAAATGCGGTCCGTCGCGTAGTTAACACCTTGGTTATTATCTGAACTAAGCCGCCATCTTTGTTCAACATAATACCTCAGAACTTAAGATGTTAACTACACGACGGACCGCATTTAATTCTTGGTCGCCATCTTGGTTACTGATCAAAAAACTATATGCAACTTCACTAATGTCGATAGATTGAATGCACAAATTTTGATCCATATATAGCCACTTTATTTATTTTTTTAAATTATTACATAGTATAGATAACTGTATTCATGCTTCTCATCTTTCAATCCTTATCCAAGCAGACTGATTTTATGTGTAATTGCCCTTTCTACACTGTATATGCTATGGATTTTTTTTTACATATAGCAACTTAAAATACATTGAAATACACAGTGATAACATAATCCCGAGAATGAAGGCCCAAGACTTACATATATTAATTATATACTTCTTTGACCATTACCATCTGGATTATGGTATCGCATACTTTTTTATATGTTGTTATGTTTGTAAATGTTTTTATGTGTATATTATGTTTGAACTTCATATATGATAGGGTTCATAGATTGCATAACATTGTTGAATTTTAATATGTTGGGATAAATTTTCTATTGGAAGTATGTACTTTAACTAATATTACACAACGATAACATTGGACAATATTTTTAGCCGTACTTTTATTGAATGCGAAATAAATTTTATTTTTCATAGAACAAGTAAGTCTGTAATTGAGTATGTTTACAAAAAAGCAGCCCTTTAATCTATCTAGAATTCATTGTGGCAGAGAAAGCATCTCAGAATAATTTCGCATTGCTATAAGATCTGAGAAGACAAATGTGTCTAGTAAGAAAGATATCCTCAATAAATAATATATAATAATAACGACTACTTTTGTAATAGACACTGAAACCATAAAAGATAAACAATATTGTTGATATGTCTTCTCACATAGAATCTCAAGCATAAATATGGGTTCTATGAAATAAGGATATAAAGAGTTTATAAGAGACCTTACTTATAAATAGAGATAAGCATGGGAGTTGCCTACGCTTTTCTGCAACAAAAGAGTTTGCGTTGACAACGAGACTTGGTTGTGTATTTTTTTACCTCTGGCGCGAGGTCTAATGTCTCGTAAGTTACAAGAAAATTTAATACACTGACGTTTATAAATATTCCCAGCCGGCAGCTTGTTTCTGTACGCGTCCAGGCAATGATTCAACCAGTTTAAAGAAGCAGTTGGGAGACAAGTTTGTTCATGACATGAAAAAAGAATCTTTTGAAGACAACGGTGGAAAACATGACATGCTTACTTCGGATCATCTATTTAAATCAGGTGTGAAAAAAAACACCTGATTACTGGCTATTTATATCTTAGCAGGACATTTTTAACGCAGATGTTCACACCTGAAACTGCCAATCGAACTGCTTAATTTTCTCGATAACACTTTCTTTAATCCATGTGACGTTATCCCCGTTTTAAGACACATCAGATTCAACTGACCTTTGAGTGCTTACTCGCTGACCATATGACACTATGACGCTATATCTTGGTTTCTTATAAATGATGGAAACGTTTATGACCGTGTACCATAGATGCAAGTTACGTAAGTTTGAACAACAAATGGCGTTATGTATTTTATAGAATAACATTTATAACAGTATTAATGATGTTGCGCCAAATAAACAAAAAAAGCTAATCTTCGGAATCTTATCTCAAAAGCCAGATAATTGTGTAAACAATGATCTTAGCGCCATCCTCTCAGATATGAAGAAAATACTCCATGTAAGAACGGATTTGGCTGCTATACATATTTCATTGTAGTCAAGGTCTTGGGAAAATTCAACAATTATAATTACGAAATAATAATATAAGTATTGAAACAAATGTAAAAAGCGGGGCATGTTTTTATTTTCGAGAGCCCAGAACAATCGCCTAGATTATTTTTCCGTTAATCTTCGCATTTCATGAGAAAATTTTCTGATAATAAGGAATTGATTGCTATTTTCTGTATCGGAATTTACCTATTTTACCTTTATCGTAGGCTGTTTTTTTTTTATCTTAAAGTGGAATTTTAAACCTTCTAACAGGGAATGGCGTAACACATTGTCTGAAGTGATTTTATACAACATGCCAATATTGTAATATATATATATATATATATATATACATTAATATGAGATATATATACATACATTAATATGAGATATATGTATATATATATATACATTAATATGAGATATATATATATATATATACACATTAATATGAGATATATATATATATATATATATATATATATATATACATTAATATGAGATATATATATATATATATACATTAATATGAGATATATATATATATATATATATATATATATATACATTAATATGAGATATATATATATATATATATATATATACATTAATATGAGATATATATATATATATATATATATATATATATATATATATATATATATATATATATATATATATATACATACAAGGTGTCCCAGAAGTCGCGCACCATGTAGATTTATATAAAAACAAATATGAATATCAATGAATATCAATTTTATTAATCATGTCTGTGTTTTAAGAATACGATGTACTAATGATTTGCTAATCGTAAGCTCCTGGCTTATTCTCCGTACTGATTTCATCAACAATTTCCCCTTCCTCTATTTGTGTTCCTAAATCAAAACTGTGTTTCTTTCCTATATCTTCCCGTTTGTGGAAATTTGTTCAGCATGCTGCTTTCAAGCGGACTACAATATGGTCATCTTCAAGTCCAATATAATCAAGTTCTCTACGAGCTGTGCTCTTGAATAATATAATCATACAAGATTTTATCATTATCGTCTATAAATTTGTAGTCCTGATGACTACCGTACACCAATTAGCCCTTACTCTGGACTGGCCTTCGGGTTTGGTAATTGATGGGTGTCGTATAAAAAATGGTCTTTATGGAAACTCGTAGTGAGTTGTAAAAATAATGATGATGAAGATTCCAAATAAAGCAGATAATGTTGGATCGATGGCGATCAATTTGGAGCCATGATATAAAAACATAAAATGAAAATTAGTAAGTTAAATGTCATTATCAGCGAAATTGGCACACAACTAAGATGGCTTCCGACCAAATAAAAGAAAGCGTTTGCTAGTAATTTCAGTTTTACTAACAGAATTATTCGTTTAAAGTTTGCGATTTATTCTATCTGACATAATTAATTTAAAGTTAAACTATACCTATTACCCTGCTCTGGTGCACTCCTTAATAGCACTTTCTTTATCGATAAATCTATGAATACTTTAAGTTCATATCTATTATTATTTGCATTAACCTAGCGTTGTCAAGTTGAAAAAATATTGGACAGGGTCGCGGAGGGTTTATTAAAGATACAGCGCATAACCCAACTCCTTACTATTTTCCTGAAAGTCTATCAAATGTTGGATCTTTGTAGCATCAAATACATCAATTTTCCTCTAATCGAAAATTAAACGGGAAATAGCTTAAGATGGATATGACTAACTGCTTAAATAAATAAATAAGTTTCGCTTTAAAAGGCACATGCTGAATGCTAATTATAACCTATCTATTATATAAATAAAAGTGAACGTGTCTGGGTGTGTGTCTGTGTGCGTGCGTCTGTGTATATTTTCCTACGCAAAACCTCTGTCAATTTTAAGTTTACAGACTCGAGATTTTATATAAAGGGTACTGAGATTTGGTAAAATCTTTGTAATCCGTTTCGGACAGAAATTGTGCTGTTAAGGGGTCAAAGTTCAACGATTTGACCTTTGACAACTCTACCAAACTCCTCCGCCAATTTGTGTCTAACAACTTGGAATTTAAGATATAGTTTCTTTGGACACTGGTCTAACTTAATAAAATGATAAGAGCCCAAAACAATGAATGTTAAGGGGTCATAATAGGGGTCAAAGCTTTAAAAAATGACCTATGCGTTCTATACTATGAGGGGCGTGCAATAAGTAATGGCCCTTACCCACTTCCAGTTGTTTGTTCTAGCTAAAATTTTGTATGTGCAATGATTTCTATCTCTACGGTTAATGTCGCATATTACAGCGCTGAACTAATTGTGGTTTCTGTTTTACACCTGTTTGAACTAAGTTAGGTGTAAAATTGTGCCAGTTGAATTTGGAGCAGTGATCCGTTTTTTTTTTTTTTGTATTTGAAAGGACGTACACCACAGGAGACTTTTGATGAAATGAAAGAAACTTATGGTGATAATGCCCCATCATTTGACCTTGTAAAATGCTGGCATCGTGAATTCAAATATGGCCGGAAGTCTGTGGAAACAGCTCCCGGACCTGGTCGCCCTCCTTCTGCCATTGATTAGGCATCTGTCCGTCAAGTTGAGGCTGCCATTTTGGAAGATCGGCATTACTATTCGCCAAATAGCCAAAGATGGCAAGATTAGTACAGGGTCTGTGAAAACTATCATTCATGACCATTTGCATATGCATAAGGTGTCTGCCAGATGGATTCCCAGTTTGCTCACACCATTCCAGAAGCGAGAACGCGTCGAGTGCTCGAGGATGAATTTGGAGATGCGCCAAGAATATGAGTCAAAGTTTTTCAAAAGACTGATTACACAGGATGAAACTTGGGCCCACCCCTATGACCCAGAGAGCAAAGCCCAGTCAGTGCAGTGGAAGCACTTGGTCTAAGCACCTCCAAAGAAGGCAAGGGTACAGCCCTCCGCTGGCAAGGTCATGCACACAGTCTTCTGGGACCAGGACGGAGTAGTGATGACAGATTTCCTGGCAAAGGGTACCACGATTTCAGGAGCCTATTATGCTTCACTTTTGAGGAAATTAAGAGAACTATCAAAATCAAGAGGAGTGGCAAGATAGCAAAGGTACCCTCCTCCTGGGCAACGCCCCGGTCCACAACTCGCATCTCGCCAGATCAGAAGCACGGGCGTGTGATTATGAACTCCTACCCCATCCTCCCTACTCTCCTGACCTTGCACCCTCTGACTTTCGCTTCTTCCTAGTAATGAATTTGTTTTGGAAAGGAAAGCGTATCCCAGATGATGCAGCCTTGATATCTGAAGTCACGTCGTGGTTGGAGGACCAACCCGGGGCGTTCTACAAAAACGGTCTCCAGAGCTGCATCAAACAATGGGAGAAATGCATGACTCTTGGTGGTTCCGATGTAGAGAAAGACTAATAACTGTCAAGTTTCGTTGCACTACTGCTATGAGAAGTGGGTTAGGGACATTACTTATTGCACACCCCTCGTAAATTTTAAGGGATCATAATAGGTGTCAAACTTTTAAAAACATTGTCCGCTTCTTTTTTTTTTTTTTTGCTCAACATACACCTGCAAACACCTGGGACATGCCGGGCTGAAATGCTAGTTTAAAATAAATAAAATAAAAAATAAAGATAATGGTTTAAAATTAAATAATATTTCTAAATAGGATAATTGATAGACACGGTAGTGAGATTTTGGAAAATTTTCGGCTAGAAATTTGGCTGTCAAAGGAGTCAAAGTTCAACGATTAAGCTTTGAAAACTCTACCAAACTCCTCCGACAATTTAGGGTATTACGGTTTGGGTCGAAAATTTGAGCCATCAATATATAAATGTATGTATGTTTGCATGTTTGCCTAAAACTTTTGACAGAAGCGACAGATTTTCACGAGATCAGTATCGTTTGAAGCTCGACGCTCTGGGCGAAAAATACCAAAAAATTAGCCAATTTTTTGGTATTTTTCACCCTCAACTGGCCACTTTTTTTAAAGGGAAGGTCGATATGCCGTAAAACAAAAACAACCAACCGACTATTTCTGTGTTGCAGGTGCTCTTATTGCACGCGCTCTTTTTTGAAGGCGGATATTTCAGCAAACCTGTTCCGTTGTATGGCTAGAATAGAGAAAAGTAAATGAATTTTGAATAACCTGTTCACGTGTCGTGCGATAGAAGTTTATAAATGTGTCTTGCGAGCTCTTCGGCCAATCACAGGGCATGAAGCAAAAAAAAAAAAAAAAAACAATAATCTAAACAATGCCAATATATTATGGTTCGTATAAATTCGATTACAGAAAAATTATAAACGGCGGGTGTAAACAATCTTAATGTAAAACGTGAACTATTCCATAAATAGAAATAAAAAAGTAGAATCTTGGCGAAATGATTAATCTTTGATATCACATTATTTGTCCACCGCAATACGATGCCAACTATATTTAAGACATTCATTCCGGTAAATATACGTTTTCACAAGAAATATATAAAATTTCTTTCACTTGAAAATATTATAAAAAGTAAATTTCTTTTTGTAATGATAGCAACGCTTTTTTTTCATACAACTTAAGACTGTGTTACGCAATATGAATACGAGCATTTGCATTTCGATAGAATCATTCAGACTGTAGAGCCATTATTTTATTTCGAGAAACCTTACAGAATAAATACAATAATAACAACTTATCTATCAATAACTAACGCTGTATCAATTGTTCAGATCAACATCGTTTAGCCATCGATATGCGTGTATAGCACTCACTCACTGCATGCGTTTCTTTATACGTTTTGAATATAGTCATGAAACACTTTTTTAAACTGTTGGCAATAAATGATCGATTCAGTTGACTCCTGAACCTTTTAAAAGCCATTTGCCCAATTTAATATTGTAAATATAAACAATCACATTACATTTTAGCTTTAAATAAATAGGGAAAATATCCTGTTAATGGAGGCTTCCTTTTTTCATTTGACCAGTCAAATATCGCATGAATGTTACTCTAGTCATCAGCACTTCATTAAAGACGGCTTTTAGGGATCAGTAAACGCTTGGGTTGATTTATTTTAAAAAATAATTATTATTCTTCAAGCAATTATTCGAATAATTCAAAGTTGTCAAGGTACCGTCCTTCAAGGAATATTTTTTTCTTTTATATGTGTAATATCTTTTCTGTTATAAAACTAGCCTCCCAGAGTAATGTTTACCTTAGTGAATTGTTGTAGTTAGTTTTCCTCGCTCATGAAACCGTCTTCTGAGAAATTATATAAATGTATGTATAAAATTAAAAAAACAACAACAACAGTTTAACGGCAACATTTACGTAAAGGCGACTAGTATAGTTCTATAAACATGCGCAGTACACATATGAGCGTTAACAGGCATATCTTCTGTCGCGTTTCCTTTTCTCCATTTCTGGCCGTTAATTCGCTCTCGTTTTATTGACACTGGAACTAAGCTGCCTCTCACATTCGGTTTGCAAACATGTTCACACATAATAACTTGACATACCATTTGCTATAGTTTTATTTCTGCTCCATGACACCGTTGGTAATCGAAGGAGAAATGATAAGTTTTCTTCGTTCGATTTTACATCTTATTTAGTAAAAGGCTTGTCTCCCTAGATATAAAAGAGCTGATGGTATCACCAAGCGAACCACTCTGTAACTGAATAAAGACTCTTCAGTTGTTTCATAACTCCAATTGCGTAATATTTCGTGATTTAAAATGAGGCCAAAGTTATAGACTTATTGTCATTATTTATATATTGCTACTGATGATTTTTTTTAATCTGTCAAATATATTTCTATGTATTTTACAATTGCCTTTCTGCTATCATTATATATTAATACAATAGCGTGTGTGTTATTTTTGTGTCATCTGTAGTCGATCAACAGGCAAAAATCACTGTTCACACAAATTCTCCCAACTGATTTTTCCGCTTTTCAAACGTCAAATGATTTCTCCCTCTTTTCTCACCGGCAAGTAACCTGTTGTTATAAGGCACGCGCACGTGATCCCGCGAGACTTCGTCCACTACAAAACGTCACGGCCGCTATGATGGACTCTTTCTTTCTTTCTCGACGCGTGCGACTCACAGGACAGACAAACACGAGGACGTTTGTACGGTAAGCCATTTTTCCCACACTCCCCACTGATTTCATGATCACAGATATGGCAAGGGGGTGGTGATAGTCAGCCGGGTGCTTGTTCGAGAGGGGGGGACGACACACGCCTCATCTTCACTTGTACTTTCGTCTGCGGTCTGAGGGTCGAGCATCTCTGTCTCCTCTGGGAGGCTACTACTCTCTGAGTCACTGTCTGATGGTGGTGTTGCAATCCAGAGCAATGCCTCGCTCGATTCTGACTCTGATTCGCTCGTGTCGTCTAGTGATGGTTGCGTTATTAACCGTATGTCTTTAACATGACGGGGCACGACATCGACACGCACCGATTGTGGGCTGATTATTTCAGTGACTCGCCCGACTCCATACCTTATCGTGCACTTGCATCACGGGGTTTTGATCCACACAACATCCCCTTTCCTCACTCTTTCTCCGGCTACTTCCAGTTCAGGCAGCGGGTTCGTCTCTATGCCCTTCACCCTGACGTGATACCAATGCAATGTATCAGCCGGCGCCCTAGAGGGCAAAACATCATCTTTCGGGGTTAAATTGTACAAATAAACTGCCTCAAACATTGTGCAGCCTGATCTAGCCGCGATTCGATGATTCCGTTCAATGATCCTATTTCCACTTGGTACATAGGCGTATCGAACCCCAGATGTACTCCCCAGCTGTCAGTAAACATCCTTAATTTTTCACTGGAAAATGCAGCACTATTGTTAAGCAATATCTCTGTTGGAGGTCCACGTTCAATGAAAATATTGTTTAGTTGACGGGCAATAGTGGCTGTATCTTGTCGACGCAGCATACGCCATATGGCAAACCTTGATGGACCGCAATCAATGATAGTCAGGAAATCCTTGCTATTGTAGTGAGTAATGTGTATCGCTAGCCGGCTCCAGTTTCTCCTAACTTCTAACTTCCCCTTTAACCAGCGAACGGGTGCCGGGTCAATGGACTGGCATTCAATGCAGTTTTTGACCACTTCCATTATTTCTGCCCGTTGCACTCCTGGTTCAACCAACTTAAAGAAATACAGGGTCCGCTTGACTCCAATATAGGGTCCGCTTTGTTCGTGGATTTCCTTAATCCGCTAAGATTGACCAGGGATCATAGATACGGCTGAGGGGGGTTGCGTAAGTGAAAGAGTTTTTTATGGCATCAAGCAATCTTTGAGGTACCCTTGTTAAACAATCTGCCTTGTTTTTGTTGGATCTGACCATAGACACCGCCATTGATAGTGCATATTCGTTCACCAGGCTCATGATCGTGTCTAGCCGCCGACGGATGAGCATCTCGCTTGTTTCTTTGGTTCGCACTCTAGCCCGTCCCGTAAGTGTCTGAACTCCACTTATGGACGCAAACAGAATCTGTGAATAGTCGCAAGGTGCTTGTCTTCCAAAGGATTGCCAAGTTTATTCCCTTGATCACTGCATTCTGGAGTCCTGTTCTCGGCGCAATGCCAGCAAGCGTCTTCCACTACGGCTCCATCATGGACTAACGACACGCCAATGGCAAGAGAGCTTGCGTCAACCCATACACTACGGTCCTGGCTGTCAACACACCATCTGCCCCGTGATGGATCTTCTTTGTGCAGTCTGGTGAGGACCGCTCTTACCATTGTATTGAGAGGGGCATCATAAATGTTATCATCCCATGCTGTGGTGACGTCAGAGGCTCTCCGTTTAATGAATGCCACTGCAATACGAAGCCAGCAACCCACAGGAAGGTGTTCAACCAACTTTGCGCACAATGAAAATACGTTCCCTCGCGTGAAAACACACAACCTACCTGGGATTTCATTGCCTCGTTTCCAGCACAGGACATCTTCTTCCCAGACCTGAAACCCGAGCACTCTTGCACCGCCCCGTAGCCTTTCTGGTTCCTTGCTGAGAAGGCCAAAGTTGTGAAGATGTTCTTTTACGCGCATTGCAATCACAATTACTTCATCCACATACACATCGTCAATATATGCAGATGTTGCCCACTGAATGAGCTCATCCTTAGTCAATATAGCGTCAACAAACCTTTGCATAATTGATGGCGCCACATTAAGTCCAAATCTCATGTGGGTTAAGCAATACCTTTCTCCCTTGATGAGCACCGTTTGGTAGGGGCATAGTGACTGAAGTACATGCACTTGAAGGTATGCTTTACGAAGATACAGCACAGATACATAAGATCCTGTTTGTCGCCATTTCCTCAACTTCTCGGTACATAGATCCGCGCGGGGGGCTGTAAAAGGATTTACGTGCTCGTTTGGTTCCCGATAGTCGAGTACCGGCCTCGCCTTATGTTTATTATGCTGGATAACCGCCATTAACGGGATCAGACACTTCGGGGAGTCCACTTCCTTCTCTGGATAGGAAACTAGTATACCATTTTTTATCCAAGTCTGTAGTTCCTTATCGTATTCTTCACGAACTCCAGGGGAAATTTTATGTTCTGGAACCCTATTGTACAACTTCCCGGGTGGCTGCTCGTCCTACCATTTCCAAGAAACTGTCCAGGACCTAGTACACTGGTGGAATTCCCCCTGAAAGTCAGGCTGTTCTAGTTTCATGTATGCACCCAGGGCAAGCAGGTGTTGGAGAAATGTGCCTTACCTGCACTATCAATACGGACACAACCCAATTCTTTGTAACGTCCATTCCTAACAACAAGTCCTAACCAAGAAGGTCCTCGCTCACAACCAGGTCTTGTACGGTTATTGTAGGCCCATCAATGACACGTGTATGAATGACACAAGAGGCTAGCGTGTCCCCGCCGACTGTCAATACTGGAATACCCTTCTTGTCCCATGCGTCACAGTATGCCTTGTGCAGGAGAGTCTGCGTGCACCCTGTGTTTACGAGCGCAAAGCTTTCACACCCATTCACGCACGCTCTCACTGCAGGTAGCGCCCTATTTGTCAATGATTTGGGTAGAATATTTGCGCTGTATTTTACTCCCCTTGTCCGTTTCTCGGACAAATCCTTGCCACGTGACCTAGCTTGCTGCACCGGTAGCAAGGCATGCGTCTTAACGTTTCCTAAGCAGACATGTCCTTTACACTACTTCGGCAGTCCTTAGAAAGTGGTTTGGCCCGCCACATTTATAACAGCTTACGCCATCTTCTAATGGAGTAGATGGTTCTGCGGCTGTAAGCACCGGCTTCGCATCTTTTTTTTTTTTTTAAATATTGCGGGATCTAGTCAACAATTCCTGAAGCCCGATCTCACTAAGCCTTGACGATGCT
>NC_136491.1:35268661-35278661 GCF_053919585.1 Euprymna scolopes
AAATCTGCCACACTTACACACGCAGTATGACCAACATCATTCAAGACAGAAATACATAGTTTTGGAGATTTTAAGAATAGCAAGACAGAATAAGGGACACCCGTTTCTAGATTCCCGCTAAACGTATACGAAGAATAGTGTAGAAAGATTTTCCTTTTAAATTGCAGAAAAAGAAAACAGGATTTATAACTTCTAGAGTGAAACGGTCGTGGAGCTTTAAATGATCTTGGGAAAACAAAGAGATGGAATGCTAAAATATAGAGAATTACTGCCCAACCTATTCTAGGTAACACTATCTGTTTTTTACTAGTTTACGAAGTCATCTATAAAATACCTAAAAAAAATAATAATTTAAAAAATACATAAAAACGCTGTGACCCAACCAAGGTTTGTTTGTGATAAAAAGTTTTACATGAAGAAAATCGGAGTACAGATATTACAATATCGAAATTGATATTCGTGTATAACGTTAAGTAAGCGTTCAATAACCAAACCGTTCTAGTTAGTGCCAGTATATAAATATGAGTTATCTGCTTATATGTTATAAGTTAATTTGCATATCACTACATCTTCCTATAGCGGAAAGGCTTTATGCCATGCCGCGAGTACTTCTTATACTTCTTCTTGTGCCCTCCTGAACATCTTTCTTTATCTCTCTCCTTTCCCTTGGAGATCTGGGTCTATCATGTATTTTCCTATGGTCGAACTATTCCTCCTCCATATTCTGATCTTCCTTTATAACGTGTTCCATTCTACTCCTTCCTCTTCTAACTCCTACCTCTCTACTTCGTCTTCCACGGTCTAATTTTTCAGTAACTCTTCTGTTACATCAATAGGAGGCAGCTCTAAAGGCACTTCCTCATCTGATTGCTCTCCTTGGGATCTTATTTGGTCAGCATGATCTAGAACACTATTCCCATTTTCTTTATTAAATATTGCAGTTTGGCCTTCGGGAGAAGATCAAAGTGTAGTATCTGTTCCGGCAGATGCACCGAAAGAGTACTTGGCCTTTTGGCCAAGATCAAAGTGTAGCATCTGTTCCGGCAGATACTGCAAGCTATGACTAGCTATGACTAGCAAAGACCAGATGTGGGGGCAACCCCACATGTCTGACCTTTAACCAGCTCCCATTTCCCACCTCTCGGGAGCTGGTCCCCCTTTTCCCCTTCCCCTCCCTTCACTCCTCACATTAAAAATCGGCCTTGTGCCTAATTTGCTCGGTGGGGGATCAAATAAATACCATCTGTTCCGGCAGATGCTGCACTTAAGATAATTTGTACCAGTCAATGGAGGGGAAATCCTCTATACTGGGACAATTATTATTTTTTGGTAACCAGAGTGCCCCCTTTTTGCCTACTTTTAGGGGAGCTGGTTTTAACCTCATATTAAAAACGGCCTTGTGCCTAATTTGCTCAGTGGGGGAGCAAATAAATACCATCTGTTCCGGCAGATACTGCAAGCTATGACTACTAAGGACTAGCTATGACTAGCAAAGACCAGATGTGGGGGGCAACCCCACATGCCTGACCTTTCACCAGCTCCCATTTCCCACCTCTCGGGAGCTGGTCCCCTTTTTCCCTTCCCCCTCCCTTCACTCCTCACATTAAAAATCGGCCTTGTGCCTAATTTGCTCGGTGGGGGAGCAAATAAATACCATCTGTTCCGGCAGATACTGCAAGCTATGATTAGCTATGACTAGCAAAGACCAGATGTGGGGGCAACCCCACATGCCTGACCTTTAACCAGCTCCCATTTCCCACCTCTCGGGAGCTGGTCCCCTTTTTCCCTTCCCCCTCCCTTCACTCCTCACATTAAAAATTGGCCTTGTGCCTAATTTGTTCGGTGGGGGAGCAAATAAATACCATCTGTTCCGGCAGATACTGCAAGCTATGACTAGCAAAGACCAGATGTGGGGGCAACCCCACATGTCTGACCTTTAACCAGCTCCCATTTCCCACCTCTCGGGAGCTGGTCCCCCTTTTCCCCTTCCCCTCCCTTCACTCCTCACATTAAAAATCGGCCTTGTGCCTAATTTGCTCGGTGGGGGATCAAATAAATACCATCTGTTCCGGCAGATGCTGCACTTAAGATAATTTGTACCAGTCAATGGAGGGGAAACCCTCTATACTGGGACAATTATTATTTTTTGGTAACCAGAGTGCCCCCTTTTTGCCTACTTTTAGGGGAGCTGGTTTTAACCTCATATTAAAAACGGCCTTGTGCCTAATTTGCTCAGTGGGGGAGCAAATAAATACCATCTGTTCCGGCAGATACAGCAAGCTATGACTACTAAGGACTAGCTATGACTAGCAAAGCACAGATGTGGGGGGCAACCCCACATGCCTGACCTTTCACCAGCTCCCATTTCCCACCTCTCGGGAGCTGGTCCCCTTTTTCCCTTCCCCCTCCCTTCACTCCTCACATTAAAAATCGGCCTTGTGCCTAATTTGCTCGGTGGGGGAGCAAATAAATACCATCTGTTTCGACAGATGCTGCAAGCTATGACTAGCTATGACTAGCAAAGACTAGATGTGGGAGCAACCCCACATGCTTGACCTTTAACCAGCTCCCATTTCCCTCCTCTCAGGAGCTGGTCCCCTTTTTCCCTTCCCCCTCCCTTTACTCCTCACATTAAAAATTGGCCTTGTGCCTAATTTGCTCGGTGGGGGAGCAAATAAATACCATCTGTTCCGGCAGATACTACAAGCTATGACTAGGTATGACTAGTTATGACTAGCAAAGACCAGATGTGGGGGCAACCCCACATATCTGACCTTTAACCAGCTCCCATTTCCCACCTCTCGGGAGCTGGTCCCCCTTTTCCCCTTCCCCCTCCTTCACTCCTCACATTAAAAATCGGCCTTGTGCCTAATTTGCTCGGTGGGGGAGCAAATAAATACCATCTGTTCCGGCAGATGCTGCACTTAAGATAATTTGTACCAGTCAATGGAGGGGAAACCCTCTATACTGGTACAATATACAATTATTATTTTATTATTATTATTTTTACAATATACAATTGTACAATATACAATTATTATATTATTATTATTATTTATACAATTATTATATTATTATTATTATTTTTTGGTAACCAGAGTGCCCCCTTTTTGCCTACTTTTAGGGGAGCTGGTTTTAACCTCACATTAAAAAAGGCCTTGTGCCTAATTTGCTCGGTGGGGGAGCAAATAAATACCATCTGTTCCGGCAGATACTACAAGCTATGACTAGCTAGGACTTGCTATGACTAGCAAAGACCAGATGTGGGGGCAACCCCACATGCCTGACCTTTAACCAGCTCCCATTTCCCACCTCTCGGGAGCTGGTCCCCTTTTTCCCTTCCCCCTCCCTTCACTCCTCACATTAAAAATCGGCCTTGTGCCTAATTTGCTCGGTGGGGGAGCAAATAAATACCATCTGTTCTTCAGATGCGGCACTTCCATTTCTCGTTCTCTTTCAGTGGAGGAGAAATCCTTCACGACTGAGACAATTTTTATTTTTGTACCTGTTCTCCACGTTAAAAAACGACCCTGGTGTCTTACTCTGTCCCGTGGGGAGGCATTGTAAATAGCTACATTATAAATTCCGCTGTATCGGCTTACGTGTTCCTATTTCTTTTGTACAACATCTTTTGATTTGTAGCATATGACATAGTCAAAGGGGGTCTTACTTGTCTGCTCATTAAGGCAGATGGATTTCTGGCCTGTCTCCATGCGGAATTGTTCTGTATAACTTAGTAATGGTCTTGTAAGGAAAGCATCGATTTTCTCCTTCTGTTGCAAGCATGCTTTTATGTCTTTCTTAATAATACTCCTATCCCATTGATATGTGGAATTTGCTTCTAGGTTCTGGTTCTCGAAGCCACACATGGATTTTACTTCGCTTGAATTTCCTGTGTTCTGTGCATTTTTTTGCATCTTTTTACGTAGTCTTCTACGTCTCATGAGTACCCCGGTTACTATGCTTCCAATTTTAATCTTTTCTTCACAAGTAACAACCCGATCGAGAATCGGATCGTTCCTGTATATAATTTTGGTTGTAGTCATGCACTTATTTATCAATGGTTTTGTCTTTCTATTTAAAAAAAAAAAAAAAAATTATATTTTCACCCAAACAAGGCGCATTGCCACTTTGGTGTAGGAGGCTACTATCAGGTGAAGCAACTACTGGGGCACTATGTTGGAATTTGGGCAGCAAGATGTCGGTTCACGTTGCAATTTAACTTCTGCATGTCAGTACAGTTAGGGAATCAGGAACTTGGAATGGAATTCCAGAGTCTAGCGGTTCGGGGGAAGAAACTACTGGAGTAGAAAGATCTTTTACATCTAGAGATATCTACTGTGTGGCGGTGGGATTTAGCTGCCTGTCGGGTTTGTCGAGGGTGTCTACGTCGTGGGGGTACAAGTGTCTGCAGTTCGTCAGAGCATTCACCATTAAAATACTCGTTGAACAGGCAGAGGGATGCAACGTTTCGTAGATGGGACAGAGGCTGAAGTTTAGATGCCAGGTCAGGGCCTATCAGATTGGCGACTCTTTTTTTAACCTTGTCTAGGAACGAGATACTAGTAGCAGATGCACCGGTCCAAATGTGGCAATACTCCATACATGAGCGAATGATGGCCTTATAGAGGTACAGGATACTTTCAGGTGTCAGTAGTTTTCTAGCACGGTAGAGAGAGCTTACCTTTTTCGCACGCTATAAAGTGGTTGGAAATCGTCGTATACGTTACGTCTCAGAACAGTTGTTCCTTGATTGGCTTCGACTAAGGCTTTTAATTTAATTTTAAACATCCGATGGAATACCACCACACTCATATTCTTCAAGACTTTTGTCGCTTCCACGTAATTTCTTGAATCACCATTGTGCTGTGCATGCAGTAGTGGTACCTGGACTAGACCTTTGGTTTATATCGCGACCTATTTCAGCAGTTTTACTGCCTAGCTTTTATTGAAATGAGAAAATTGTGAGAATTTGCTTTTTTTCCAGCTTGTATTTTACGTTCTGAAAAGAAGACATAATTGCCTTAAAACTATTGTAATTAATACGTTTAGATGGAGCGAGAGACGCGCTTTAAAATGATATATAATTAAAACTAAAGTAAATATTATAACGAAAACGTATTTTAATAATGCATCATTTGATATCAAAATAAAAAAAAATCCACAAAAATAATTTTATTCTAATGCTTATATAAAGACACGATAATATTTTTTAGCTGACAAAACTAGCTAGTTTAAATTCATAACTCATAACATTTGTAAATGGTATTTTGATGATAACATATTACTGGCTTTACATCCACTGTCAATCATAAAGCCGTTTGATTATTTAGAATTTTAATAATATATAAATTATAAAATACATAACGGCATACGATTATTTGCATATTAATAATACTTACAATTTAAAAGAGATTACCGGCCGAATTATGAAAAGAAAGCTATGTCTATTTAAAGTAGAAATATGCATTTAATTTGTGTTGCCAAACAAATATAGTAATTGTTTCGTAATTCTAGGAGACAGCTTAAACTTTTCAGTTGTTTTTGCTTGCTAGTTTTAAGCCTTCACAAGTTTTTCGTGATTTACTGCCGAATCCGGGGATTTTTGAAAATCGAAATGTCTTATGCGTTAAGCTTTTTGTATCTTCACATATATATTAATAGAGTTTCGCTTGGTTGTCGTTTTTATAGTTTATCAATCTTTTTTTTTTAGTATATCAATTATTTTATAGTAGGTCAATTATTCTATAGTATATCACTTATTTTATAGTATACCAAATATTTTATAGTATATCACTTATTTTATAGTATACCAATTATTTTATAGTATACCAATTATTTTATAATATACCAATTTTGTTATAGTATATCAATTATTTCCATGTTCTACCATTTTGGATGTTATACCTTAAAATATGTACAGGGAGAGAAGGATCAATTTGTCGCCCTAAAGAAAACCATACTGCAGGTTTATTTTAAAACTTTTATCCAGAAAAAATCAATTCAGTAAACTTGATTACGTAGTACAGCTGATATTTATTCGATGTAGCCGCCTTAAGCCTCAATCGCCGCCTCGATATGGGTCAGGAACTGCGAGCATGGGTTTTTCATTAGCGCCAGCGGAAGTTCGTCGAATACTCTGCGGATAGCGTTGGTGTTGTGGGAGGTCAAGTTGGTGATGGCCAAACGAAGTAGTCCAGCAAATTCAGATCGGAAGACAAGCGAAGCCAGTGATAGAATAATGCAAAGTCGGAGCGCTCCCTCTGAAGCAAAGGTGTGGTCACTTTGTAACTTGTGGACCGGTGTGGAGTACTGCTGAACCATCAAGTGTCTGCACCATGGGATCAGCATATGCTTCAGCACACCCATGTACATTTAGGTATGAACGTTCAAACCGATTGCGAAGATGTGAAGTGGTATGATGTGGCGCTCATTTGAAACCAAGCAAAACACAATAACCGTGGCGAAAACTCCCTTGAGCTGTGCTCTTAAGTGTCGAACCATCGGGATTTTCATTTTGATGGTGCTGACAATTCTTATTGTCATAGCTTGGATCTGGAAAGGTCTTAATTTTTACAGCCACGCATGTCTGATCGAGTTCGTTGAACATTGCATCAATTTCGCTATTGAGATTTCTATACAACTGGACAACAAGTAGATGGTGTGCAAAAAAAAAAAAAAGAAAGAAAAAGAAAAGAATTTCATCAAACGAAAATATAATCATACTGTGTTTCCGCGGTCGACAATTTTATTGTCCCATCATTTATTAATTGTGTTTTTTTGTGAAGTTTTCTTTACGGCATACCTTTAAAGGTTCTATTGTTTTGGCCAAAGGTTATTTGCTTGGAAGTTGTTCATATCTTTAAACATTTATTCAAGGTGTTTTGTTCGACAATTTTTTTAAGCATTAGTGTAGTATATGTTCAAATACTGATTATACTGTCTAGTTTGATGGTTTTATAGAGAATAATGTTTGCTTTACAAAATAGGAGTTTTCTAAAGAGAGAAAAAAAAACAATAATATCAATAATTCGCAATTTTTAGTAAAGATACCGACAATTCCAGAAAGACTGATTTGTTAACACTAAAGACTAAACGCTAACCGTCCTTGTGCATTGCATAAATGTGGACATAAGAAAATATGTGCGACATTACCTATTGCTGACAGAATTAATCTTGCATGCTTTCTTCCGGTTTCGCGACAAATGTATTTTTTTTACACAGGCATGACCACATTATGAAGGCCAGATGGCCACTCAAGGATAAGGGTTAAAGAGGGTACAGTAGAAATTGGACAATATAGTAATTATTAGTAATGAAAATTCGGTAAATTTGATAACTTATATGGAACGGCTCATCAAGAACTTGTTTACTTTAGACTTAAACACAACCATATTATAGTCACCCGGTAAGCAGGAAAACAGAAGACAATTCCACAGGCATGCAGTTCTAAGAAAGAAGCTTTGTTCATGGAATCTATATTTAGGTTAAGGCACAGATAAAGAGTGGGGGGGAATTATTGATAGTGTTTTCAGCTAGACGAGTGTTTCTTGTGAAAGTTAGGCGAGGGGGAACCATAGATTGAAGCTCAGTCGAACACTTTCCATGAAAATAACGATACATCAGAGACAAACTCGCAACATCTCTTCTGTGAGATAGAGGTTGCGGGGAAGAGAAAAGGACATCTCCTACGAGGCTACGAAGTCTATTTTGAACTCTATCAAGGCAGGACAAGTCCTTTCTAGCAGATCCTGCCCAGATGTGGCAACAGTATTCCATCCTTGGACGTACCTGGTTACTATATAGATAGTCATTATTGACTCCTAACAGATCATTAGATTCGAGCACGGCGCATTTGTTTTCTATTTTGAAAAAGAGATATTTAAAGTCTCCTGCAATTAGAGCAAAGAAATAAACTTCTACCAAGGCGATAACCATTTTTTTTCACGCAACAAAACATCCGTTAATTTCCATTCGCTGTTGTTTCTTCCACGTCAGTGGCTTTTCCTAAGATTTACATAGATCGGTGTCACTTGCGTGTATGCGCGGGAACAATGTTAAAATCTATAGAAAAACCTTCGTTGCTATAGATGGTGACGACATTATAACCAATGACATACACGTCGATGTTTATGATGTATTCAGACAAAATGGCGTTAACTGTCGTTGTCGCAGGTTTACAGGACCTTAAGAGATCACACAAGTGGCCTTTTAAAACCTTATCTGCATATTAATGGCGACACTGGTTCATCCTCTTACCGGGAAAACTCATCAGTAGTTTAACGTACCAGTACTAAATTTACCATACTGGAGAGTAAGAGAAAGAATAGTGTCTACTGTATAATGTAAAAGGTATATTTGTCCAATGCGTTTATCATAGTTACAACTAAAGCGAATGAACGATACTGTATTTTCACATTCTCCATGTAAACATTAAATCATGGCCATATACTAGCAGGCTGACCAAACCCTGGACGGAGTTAAATGATGATAAACGAATGATTCACTCTAATATTTTATTGTCATCGAAATCGATAAAATATCCAATTTTTACTCAAATCTACAGATTGCCTGCTCTAATTGAAGACCCACACCAATGCAGCCAGATGAAGCTTTAACTGTCCCTTGCAGTGACTAACGTATCAATATATAATACTGTAGTGCACATTGCACTATAGAGAACCTAGTGTTGATTTTGAAGAACTATTTTTCTACATAATTGCTTGCATTAAAGCTTAAAAAGCAAAATTCAAGTATCACGTCTTCTTTTCAGCGAGTTCGCATAATTTTCTCATTGCAATTAAAGCTAGGCCGCAAAACTGCTCGAGATATCAACAAAAGGTTTGGTTCAGGTATCACATCTGCATGCAAAGCACAATGGTGATTTAAAAAAATTACGTGGCAGCGACGAGAGCCTTGAAGATGATGAGTGTAGTAAGTCAGTGGTTAAACGCCAGCAAAGCTCGACGATTGTTCGCGAAGCAAGAGTTGTAATAAAGAAAACTCATAACAAACGCGGTACAGTTGATTTTGTATGTCTGCATTACTTATTTTGCGGTGATAATTCCTTAAATTGTAGTTTAAAATGCAACAGTGAAATACCATTGTGAAATTGCACTTTAAACAGTAACGTTCATTTCGAAAGCACGTCTGTCATATCAAGGAACCTAATGCTGATTTATATGTTGGACCTTTCAGCTTGTGTTGTAATAAATCTTCCCAAATGCACACTTGATGTTAAGGTTGTGTAAGGTGTTAACTTTAGTCAAACTCACCCGTTCTTTCTTCATCGGATATTTTGATCATCAATATTTATCGAATAACTTCAAACTCAAAACTATAAGAGAAATGGCAGGCACAAAAATTTCTTCGTGTGAACTTTCATAAAAATTGACCAAGCTATACTCGAGTCCATAGTAAACGAACGTAAAGAGACAAACACAAATTGTGTTTTATATACAGACTGAAATGATACAATTGTCGCCCTAGAAAAGGGGCACGATTCCACTTCTGTTTGATAAACACCGGTTTTCTATTTTTGTTCCAGACTACTAATCAACCAGTTGTGTACAAATCATGATAGCGATACGGGTCTTCTATCATGTTTGAAAGTGACACAATGTGAAACGAGCGAAATCAGAGATGCGTGACTGTACAAGCCATCCTCTCTACCTAACCAATTAATAAAAACGTATCCATTGCCAGCACACTCAAAGTGAAAACCCGGACAGTTAAACGCTTGAGGGAACACATCAACGAAGTTTCCGTTCACTATCCTGGCTTTAACTGTGGTTTCCGGTGCGGGTCACATCATGATAACTCACATCTTCGAAGTCAGCTGTAAAGTCAACACCAAAGTATATCTGAATGTGCTGAAGAGTGCGGTGATCATCCCGTGCAATCATCTGGCCGCTGACAGACCCTGGGTGTTGCAGCAGAAATCGACGCACGCCTAAAAGACAAAGAGACCTAGGCTTGGCTTAGGAAGGAGTGTTTCTTT
>NC_136491.1:35281161-35288661 GCF_053919585.1 Euprymna scolopes
CATATACATACATACAAATATATATATATACATATACATACATATAAATATATATATACATATACATACATATAAATATATATATATACATATACATACATATAAATATATATATACATATACATACATATAAATATATATATACATATACATACATATAAATATATATATATATATATACATATACATACATATAAATATATATATATATACATATACATACATATAAATATATATATACATATACATACATATAAATATATATATACATATACATACATATATATATACATACATATAAATATATATATACATATACATACATATATATATATACATACATATAAATATATATATACATATACATACATATAAATACATATATATACACATATACATACATATAAATATATATATACATATACATACATATAAATATATATATACATATACATACATATAAATATATATATACATATACATACATATAAATATATATATACATATACATACATATAAATATATATATACATATACATACAAATATATATATACATATAAATATATATATACATATAAATATATATATACATATACATACATATAAATATATATATACATATACATACATATAAATATATATATATATACATACATATAAATATATATATATACACATATACAAACTTATAAATATATGTATATATATACATATACATACATATAAATATATGTATATATATACATATACATACATATAAATATATGTATATATATACATATACATACATATAAATAAATATATACACATATACATACATTTAAATATATACACATACATACATATATATATACATACAATATATATATATACATACAATATATATACATATACATAAAATATATATACATATACATAATATATATATATATATATATACAATATATATATACATACCTACAATATATATATATATACATACAATATATATATACATACAATATATATATACATATACATACAATATATATATATACATATACACACAATATATATATATATACATATACACACAATATATATATACATATACACACAATATATATATACATATACACACAATATATATATACATATACACACAATATATATATACATATACACACAATATATATATATATACATATACATACAATATATATATACATATACATACATATAAATATATATATACATACATATAAATATATATATACATATAAATATATATATACATACATATAAATATATATATACATACATATAAATATATATATACATACATATAAATATATATATACATACATATAAATATATATATACACATACATATAAATTTATATACATATACATACATATAAATATATATATACATATACAGTGATGATCCTATTTATTGGCACGGAAAAATAAAAATTAAATTTTGTCTAATAAATTCTAAAAAAGGGATTAAATTAAAGAAAATAACAAAGTATATTATGTATTTTTAACTGGCCTTTCCGATGCAGCAATTGGATTTTAGACAAAATAAATAACAAAGGAACAACAAACATAATTGCAAAAAACCCTTGTTCAGAATTATTGGCACGGCTTTGTTTTTCTTTTAGTATCAGTATAATATAAATCAATTTCCGGTTTACGTGCTTTCTGAACTTTTTTATAGCCATATTTTGCTTGTTTAACGCTAATTCAGTAAATAATTTTTTCAGATAATTTTAGATAGCGATTTATTTAAACTATTATAAGTGACTAAATTATAATTTTCAATCGCCATTGTGAAAACTAAGGAACACAGCGAAGACGTCAGGAAGCTTGTTGTAGCATGCCATACCAATGGGGAGGGCTATGATAAGATTTCAAAGAAGCTAAACCTTCCCAAATCCACTGTTAGAGCCATAATAAACAAGTTCAAATCGCAAGGCCACGTTATGAGTTTAGAGGGTAGAGGGAGAAAAAGGATTCTTTCCCCAAGAGATGAACGGAAAATTGTTCGACAAGTAAAACAAAACCAAAGGATCTCTGTTGTGGAGATTGTTGATGAACAGAACACCGCTGGAGTGAATGTATCTCGACATACAGTTGGTAGAGTTTTGAAGAGAGCTGGTTTAAAAGCATGTCACCCGAGAAAGACTCCCTTATTGAAGCCTATTCACCTGAAAGCAAGGCTAGCCTTTGCAAAACGTCATATTGATAAAGATGCTGCATTCTGGAAACGTGTTCTATGGACTGACGAATCGAAAATAGAGTTATTTGGCCATAATAAAGTGTCTTATATTTACAGAAAATCTGGCGAAGATTTCCTGCCTAAGAACACCATACCCACAGTGAAGCACGGTGGAGGCAGTTTGATGTTTTGGGGATCCTTTGCTGCCTCTGGACCAGGGCGACTTGTTAAGGCCACAGATAGCATAAAAAAGGAAGATTATGTTAAAATATTGGATGAAAACCTGAAAGACTCTGCTAAAGAGCTCTCACTTGGTCGTCGTTGGTGGTTCATGCAAGATAATGACCCAAAGCATTCGGCTAAACTGACTAAGAAATGGCTTGAGGACAATCATATTAATGTTTTGGAGTGGCCATCACAAAGCCCAGACCTTAATCCAATTGAAAATTTTTGGAGAACATTAAAATTGAGGGTAATGCAAAGGAAGCCTAAGAATCTTATTCAATTGGAGGATTATTGTCAGGAAGAGTGGGCTAAAATTACTACTGAAGAGTGCAACAACTTGGTTGTAAACTATGAAAAGCGACTGAGGAAGGTAATAAAGGCCAAAGGCTATACAATTGATTATTAAATAAATCGTGCCAATAATTTTGAACAAGGGTTTTTTGCAATTATGTTTGTTGTTCCTTTGTTATTTATTTTTTCTAAAATCCGATTGCTGCATCGGAAAGGCCAGTAAAAAATACATAATATACTTTGTTACTTTCTTTAATTTAATCCCTTTTTTAGAATTTATTGGACAAAATTTAACTTTTATTTTACCGTGCCAATAAATATGATAATCATTGTACATACCTACATATATATATACACATATACATACATATATATATATATATATACATATACATACATATACATACATATAAATACATATACATATACATACATATAAATATATATACATATACATACATATAAATATATGTACATATATAAATATAAATATATATATCCATATAAATATATATATATACATATAAATATATATATCAATATAAATATATATATCCATATAAATATACATATATACATATAAATATATATATCCATATAAATATATATATACATATAAATATATATATACATATAAATATATATATATCCATATAAATATATATATATACATATAAATATATATATATCCATAAAAATATATATATGCATATAAATATATATATAAATATACATATACATATAGATACAAATATATATATAAATATACATATATAAATATACATATATATATAAATTTATATATAAAAATAAATATATATATAAAAATAAATATATATATACATATAAATATATATATATACATATAAATATATATATATACATATAAATATATATATATACATATAAATATATATATACATATAAATATATATATAGAGATATAAATATATATATACATATAAATATATATATACATATAAATATATATATATATACATATAAATATATATACATATAAATATAAATATATATATATATAAATATATATATATATATATAAATATAAATATATATATATATATATAAATATATATATACATATAAATATATATATATACATATAAATATATGTATATACACATATAAATAAATATACACACATAAATATATATATATACATAAATATAAATATATATACATAAATATATATACATAAATATATATACATAAATATAAATATATATACATAAATATATATACATAAATATAAATATATATACATATAAATATATATATACATAAATATAAATATATATATATATATATACATATAAATATATATATATACATATAAATATATATATATAAATATATATATACATATAAATATATATATACATATAAATATATATATACATATAAATATATATATATATATACATATAAATATATATATATATACATATAAATATATATATATACATATAAATATATATATATACATATAAATATATATATACACATATAAATAAATATACACACATATAAATATACACACATATAAATATATATATACATAAATATAAATATATATACATATAAATATATATACATAAATATATATGTATATATACATATATACATATACATATATATATACACATAAATATATATATATATACATATATACATACGTATATATACATATACATATACACATAAATATATATATACATACATAGGCTAGGTCGAGAGTTATAAGTGACTAACGCCTCAATGATATAAAATATTGGTCAGAACACCTATTTATACTAATCAAGTGATTACCGATTGCGGACTCATGAGCTTGGGAGTGCCCGGATGTTCTCGAAACCTAGTGTAATCGGATATCCCGAGGGATTTGTTGGGATATTCTCATTTCTAATCTTTGGGATGTCTTGCAAACTTAGTCAGCTCCACAATGACAAACAAATTTATAAACAACAGAATTCTTTTGAATGATTGGTAAACAATCTTTACGAAAAGAAGAGAAAAAGGGTCGAGTTGTGTAAACTACTCTAAGCATAGTAGCTGGAAAACAACGTTGAGTAGCAGAAGAAATCCTTTACACAATATGAAGGCCAGCAGGACCTTACCATGGTAATTTTAAATAAATGGGACAACGTGATGGACCAATACGTTTAACACTATTAAATGTTGCAATTTTACGTTCAATAGTAGTTTTTATTATATTTATGGGAAATCCATTGCCAAGAAAAATAGTTGTGATTTCACTAAGTTCCGTGCGCTCTTACACATCGTGCACTTATGAGTTGTTCACCAAACCGTCTTGATACGGAACTTGGTGAAATCACAAATATTTTACATATATATATATATATATATATATATATATATATATACATGTATATACATATACATACATATATACACACATATACATACATATATACACACATATACATACATATATACACACATATACATATATATATATACACACATATACATATATATATACACACATATACATATATATATACATATATATATATACACATGCATAGACATATATACACATATATACATATATATACACATATATACACATATATATACACATATATACACACATATATACACATATATACACATATACATATATATACACATATACATATATATACATATATACACGCATATATATACATATATATACATACACACATACATATTTATACACACACATATATATATAAACACGTACTTATATATACGCACATATATATACACACACATATATATACACATACACATATCCATATATACACATATACATATATACACATATACACACACACACCTATATATATATATATATATATATATATATATATATATATATATCTCAAGGTATGTAAATGTATTTATGACAATAAAGCTAATCAGAAAGTTCCCAGTTATATTCCATTAATATATTATTATATTGCGTTAACCTGACTATTTTCTATGCGGATTAACCCGCATGGCTCTATGTAACTTTACTGCCATACTATTTTTGTATACCTTATTACGTTGCTCTACGTACGTATCTAACATTTTTGGGGTAAATACTAAAATGCATAATACATGATTTATTATATCTCCATATATTATATTTAGATTGCAGAAATTCCTCTCTGATCTAAAGTACTATATGTTTACAACACAAATGCTTCATACAAGTACCCTATGTGTAGACTATTTTAAAATGTAGAACAACATTTAAGATACATGTAGTTGTTAAAATAAAAACTCTTCCTTTCATCCTAGGAGCAATACTATCACAATCCCAGCATCTTTAGAGGAAATAGTTTCTATTTTCCCCCGCTAAATTATTAAGTCCTATTATCGCCCCCAGTCAACACCGGGAGGAATTATATACATTTTACCGATATTGTGCTAGCCCCCTTCGTAAATAGACCAGAAACTTATAGATATAGCATAATGTTTCGATTTCCTGATTAAAAATTAATAAATTTTCCCTTCTAAAATTCCTGAGAGTTTACAATTCGATTATTCCGGAATCTACCTATTAATACATAAACGGATGCTCCAGAACTTTTAAAATATGGCGAAACATTATACAAGAGGCAAATGTTTTCAAAATACAAACATAAAAACCGCCCAGAAACAGAAACTAAAATATTGATTACATTACACTAACCTATACATACATTAACAACGCACCACTATCCCACAGATGCTATTGTTTTGTTTTCTTCACATTGCCACCCTTCAAAGTTTTTGTTTGTTAATAATATTTGCAGGCTTATCTGACAAGGCTTATCAAGGGTAAATTTAAGGCAAATAATTTTGTTTATTTCGTTTTGTTTGATTTTAGACAAATTATACTTTCTTTGTGGTATTTTTTTACTTCTTTTTCCGGACTCATTATCGACACTGCACGTACATTAGTATTGTTTACTTTTTTAATAGGTAGATTTTTATCCTACTTCGACCTCCACAATTTTCTTGTAAATGCCGACTTTTATAGTTTTTCGACTATACTAATTAAGAAAATCTCATTTATATTTAGCAGATGCAAGTAGTTTTTGAGATATAAAGACCTGTAAAATATACTTTAAATCGGTGGTAGCAAGATTTGTAGGCACGCACAAAGATAAAAATCTAATTTTATCCGATCAACACAGCCACCTCCCATTTTTTTATGGTTTATAATATTTGCGGGTGGGTATCATGCCAACGATTATCAAGGTTAAATTTGGGGTAAATATTTTTATACCTCCCTCACAAAACGGCGTGTCTATTCCGATAACCATCTTAAAATGGGAGGTTTGGATATCTATTCCAAAAGCCGTTCTTAGCATAGAGAGGTGGAGGATGTCCATTCTAAAAGCCGTTCCTAACATAAGGTTGGGGTGTCTATTCCGAAAGCCGTTCTTTACAGAAGGAGGTTGATTATTTGGAAACAACAGCAACCGTAATTTAATATTTTACAAGGTGCATGTTTCGCCGGGCAACGCCGGTAAAAGGGTTCTTCAAGGACTTACTTATATTTTTCAGGAAATTATATATATATATATATATATATATATATATATATATATATATAGAGAGAGAGAATTAAAAAGATTGGACAGTTAAAGGCGCGTTTCTCGTTTTTATTTACTGTTTAATTTTTAATTTTTCGTTTATATGTGTATATGTACTGTGTGCATGTGCGTACTTATATGTGTATATATTTAAAACTGACGTGGCACCTTCTCATTGGTTA
>NC_136491.1:35298661-35338661 GCF_053919585.1 Euprymna scolopes
CACGTTATATGTATGGACCGCGCCGATTTCCAGGCTGGTATCTGGAGGCTCATTAATTCACTAGAATAATTCACTCCTCAGTTTTTGTTAAGACATACATCTAGGAGAAGGAAACTGATGTAAAAGCGTGTGGTTTTCACTATACTCTGTCCTATTTGACCGATAAATATTCGTAGTAATACCAAAAAAAGTGGTTAGTTCTCCAGAAAAATTCTTCAGCACTAATAACAAATAGATTTTGAGCAAATTAGTTGTTGTGGCGGAAGCTCCCACGTCGAAATCGAAGGGAGAGTCCATCACCCACACACATATATATATATTATATATATTATTCTTAATGTAAATACGGTCATATCTCGCTACGATGTGCAGACCGTTTCAATAATATTTGATTTTATCAGTCAAGAAAAATTAAAATACAAAAAGGAAAATGGTTCCAGACCTTTTAAAATTTTGAGAAGAGAAATAATGACATGACTGGCAAGAAGCAAAAATTAAATCCCTGCAAATCATAACAAAAAAAAAAAAGAAAAAAGAAAGAAAAGCAAATCTATAAAAAATATTATATATTCCATTAATAATGAGCATAGTTTAATCTAATCCTGCAAGGTTTTGCTTTCCTGCTTAGTGGTAAACACACGATTCACATATCTGTTCATAATTACACACACACACACACACACACACACACATTACATATATATATATATATATATTGAATAAAAAGATTAATAATGTAAATTTTGAATCAGTTTCAAAAGGAAAGACAAACAAAATCAACTGACAATAACATTGAAAATAATTGAGAAAGCTTTTGTCTTGGAATAAAATCTCATTAGCAAAAATAGGGGGGAGGGAGTTTAAAACACCAAAATAAAACTAGCAGTTTGGTAGTAAGTAAGGCGGACATTTCTTATTAAGTTTCATTAGATTAAAGTTGAGTCAATATATGTTGGGCCATGCTGTTGCATCTTGAGTCGTGAAAATGCATTCATATTCAAAAGGTTGATCTGATTTTCATATTCTTGTAAAAATTCATTTTAATTAATTCCCTATTAGCTTTTTTCGGTTTTCTTAGTAGATGATCATCTTTATTTTACTACTAGCGGGGGTACCCGGCGTTGCCCGAGTGTTTGTTTCCGGGACGGGGGGGGGAGTTTTAAAAAATGTTATGGTAGGTAAGTAGGAAGGATCAAGCCCGGAGTCATGAGTAAAAGTAGGAAAATAAAGTGTGAAAAAAAAACAAAAAAACATCTGCAACGTTAACAGTTCAGCCACCAAGAAAAGTCCATTCCAGTTGTTTAGGAAAAAAAAAAAAACAAAAAAACGACTACGCTAGGTCGGCGCGAACGTGAAAATATAATGTGAATTGTCCAGCACACTAACCACTACGCCCCAGAGCACTGCAGCTTAGTTTAGTGATTTTAAATAACTTCACATGAAAGAACTACGAAGCCAAACCGGTGTTCTCTTCTCAACTGTTCCTTGTGAACGATCCCCAAACGGTGTTAAGTGGTGGCAGGGGGAGGAGGAATTTATTAGAGAGAAAATATTTTACCACTTCCATTGATCTTAACCGATTTTGGCCGTGACTTCTCAGCAGAAAAAGTATAGAAATCTAAGATTATCGAGGAATTTTAGAAATAAAAAGCCTATAACACACCTCAGATATTGTTCTGCCGTTTGTGCATATTATATTTGCATGAAATATCTTGATTTTTAATCCTATTAATGTCAAAATCAGACGGGAAAAATGAGGTCATTTTATTTATATAGAATAGATAGATAGAAGAATAGAAGAAGATAGAAGAAGAAGAAGATAGATAGATAGAAGATAGATAGATTGATAGAAGATAGATAGAGAAGAGAAGAGAAGAGATTATGTGTAATATTCATGCAGATATTTTACATGATTTATACTTGCGTTATATTTGTGTGAAAAGGTTACAGCAAACTCAAACCTAAAATCGACGGGAAACATTACCGAGACAAGTCGAAAACACATAAAACGCCTGTTATTTTTAAATTATCACTTATCTGGTGCTGGCCAGATGAATCGTTGCTTTACTTCGGTTATCTAACGAGAACCATTGTGGCAACGTTATTATGCCATATATATATATATATATATATATATATATATATATATATATACAAGCGAGGGGTACCAGGCGTTGCCCGGGTGTTTGCGGGGGGTTAAAAAAAAGTAAGTATGAGGATCGAACCCGAACCGTTGAGGCAAAGTTGTAAATTAAAGTGTGAAAAAAAAGTGCGATGTTAACCATTGCCCCACCGCGAGATGCTAACGGAAACACGTTTGAATTTATTTAATTAGTTGGATTTAGCAGGTGCCCGTTTTAATGAGTTAATGATGTCAACTGCGGGATAGTATTCATTTACTGCTGAACGCTTTTTCCCCCACCCCCAAGATGTTATAGGAAAAAGACTAACCCACATGCGGAGAGCGACAAATATTGAATATTTATCTTCCCGAAATCGAGCAAATTAAATAGACAGGCGAGCTCAGTTGTTAACTGTGAGATATTACGATTTATATGTGATATAAAATGTTTTTAAAAGTTGTTAAGCGAGCAACCGCTTCTCTGAAAAAAAGCCTTTTGTAGACACACAGAAAACGCGAACACACATACATTTTCGCTTTATATATATATATATATATATATATATATATATATATAGTTCATTTATGCGTTCAATAGTGGAACGCTGGAGTGTGTCGTCAGTGATGTTTCGGTGCGGATCATGGGAATGTTTCGGGTCGTTTAACATCAGAAATTCTTCCCCGCCCATGACCCAACCAGAGGTGATCGGTCTCTAGTCCACTCTCCATAAGTGCGCTTTTAGACACTGTTTAAATTGCGGTTGTACTCCACACAAAATCTCACTGGTTTCTTAGATTGGCTGAATTCTAATGGCGCGTGTTTTAATATACGAATATATATATATATATATATATATATATATACACACACAATATCATTACGGTGACACACCTTTTCCTGTACGATCCCCCTTCGCCAATCTTTCACGACAAACACCCGTATAGCTGAAACTACTGTCAATAATTTTTCCCAATCTTTATCTGTGCCTAAATCCAAACGTAGATTCCATCAGCAGAGCTTCTTTCTTAGAAGTGCACGACTGTGGAACTCTTCCGTTTGCCTGTTTCTCACCTGACTACAACTTGGATGTCTTCAAGTCCAACATAAACAAATTCCTGACAAACCGCTCTCTTAAGTAAGATACCCTATCAAATATCCAATACTAATGATTACTACAATACTATCTCATTGATTACTGTACACACAATAACCCTTATCCCCGAGTGGCTTCCGGACCTTGATAAGTGGTGACCTCCATGTAAACAAAAAAAAAAAAAAAGGTTTAGCCTTGTAATTACTAAAATGGTGACCATTTGGGAAATCCAGGTGTGTATGTTTTCTCTGCTTATTGTTCTTGGTCGGTCTTGAACTGCTACTTGCTACTGGATTCCAGCATTTCCGATTCAAGAGGTGTTGTTTTTGATTGTGCAATGCGTTTCTTACAGTTTCACGTGTAGCTTCTTTTACAGGGGTGTCCATTTTCTGTTGAGATAGAACGGAGGCATCGACATATAAACATATATATATATTTATATATGAGTGTATGCATGTGTTTATGTGTGTGTACGCGTATGTGTATGTATGTATTTATGTATGTGTCAGGTCATGTCATATGCTACTGGTGCCATGTAACCCAGTACTACCTACCTCATGCTCGGGTCACCGGCGACTAAACTGGTTCTTCCACCAGACTTGTTTGGTTAGGAGGGCGGCTAGTCTCCCTGAAGGATTAAAAACAAGACCTTCCAAAGGGCGAATGACCCCTTTTTCTGGGTCAGCGGCCAACTAGCACCGTGTATATTTGTGTGTGCGTGTGTGTGTGTGTGTATGTGTATTGCGGTGGAGAGGGATCCCGTAAGCCGTGGTGAAGGCAACCTTTCTAGGTGAAGCAAATCTCTGATTTAAAAAACCATAAAGCGGGAGACCAGTACCCGCATTAAGCTGGTCTGCAGTTTAATTTGTTTCTTGCTTGTTGCTGGATCTCAACATTTTGAACCGAGAGAGAGAGACTTAGCTGTCGTACAAAGCTAAGACTCTGTAACATCATCTTTGTATTGATACTCCCTCAGGCATTTGGGCTCATGGATTTTACATGTATGAGGGAGTGGCACTCGTCTGACAAGACGTTGCAATCATCATCATGTATGTATGAGTATTATTTTTAGCTATGTGTGCGTGAGATTAATGACTCATTTCTTATCAAGTATCAAAACTGTCGATCTTCTATGCCAGATCAATAATTGCTAAACCAAACCTTTCATTTCCATGGCAGTAACTGACGTACGTAGTATTGCAATTATATGCCATTGCTTTATCTATCCAGTTGAATAATTGCCTATTAAAATAACTGCGTAGTACAAGTTTGTATTTTTGATGGAACAATGATCCTTTACAACGCGCAGGTATATTTAGCTCGATAAATAAACAAGTTAAAGGTAAAGTACGCATCGGTTCCTGGAATTAAGTAAGTTTATCTGGATTAGGAACGAAGGAAACGTGTTTTACCCTAGATAAGGTGGATTAATTTAATCCGGTTACAAATTTAAACGGATATTTAAACAGTAGGTGAAAAATCGGCTGTAACAATGCTGGATGTTCATAAATAGTATGATTTAATGGAAATCGCTCAGAACAATGCACGAAACTACTAGATATATGCCAGTAAAATACTACATTAAAGTAATAACAAAATGTGGATTAAATGACAAAAAAGAAAAGAAAGAGTTACGTAGTCGCTGAAAGTAAACAGTAGATCCAATTTCTTGTGCCGTAAACTGGTCTCCATAAAAACAAAACAACAACAAAAAAGAAACACACATTATGTTATAGAAGGCATTGCTTAGATATACGGAGTTGTATCGTTAATAAATTCTTGTACCTGATATTATCCAGAGTCTCTGGTCACGTGGAACTGGACATTGTCATCCAGTCGAACAAAATATTTCTAAATATCAACAATTAATATACATTCTAAAATCTCTCCTTATGATCTTATGAAACATATTAATATATATTTATTTATAAATATCAATAAAGACAATATATGTGTAACATATCTTACTTATTAATAAAAAAGAAGCAATTACAAAACTAAGTATTCCTTCTGGAAATAGGAGTACCTGCTTCAGCCCGTTTCCTCTCGCCACAAAGCTACATTCATTGCTGATTTTTCAAGTAGTTTCAACGAAATGTGTGATGTTGAACTTACTTTTCTTCTTTGCCTTAAAAGTACATACGCACTACCCAACTGACTAAAGGCACCATTCCACGGTTTCTTTACATAAATCCATTTATATTAAAAAAAGAAAAGAAAAAAAGCTTCTACTCCCACTGCCCCTCTCGTTGCATTGCTGTTTTTTTTTAAACTTTCCTTTTTTATCATATAGCGACTTGTAGGGATTTAACTCTTGTAAACAAACATCCTAATATTTCGTGGCGAAATTCTTTTTTTGGTACAAACAAAAGAAAAACATGAGTACAGAAAGCAAAAAAAAAAAAAGTAAGTTCGGCATTGACCCCCCCTCCATATAACCCCGAAAGTCCCCATGGGACGTCACATCCTGGTGAAAATGAATAACGGTGCAGTTTAGGGCTTAACCTATGTAAATTTGAGTTCGGTACCATGCAAAAAAATGAATAAGTCCATCCTTTGTCCCCCCCCTATGAAGTCCCCAAAGTCCCCAAGGTCTTGACATATTAAAATTTGAGTTCAGCACTATATAAAACTGCTAAATAGACATACACAGAAAATTTTGGAGAAATATGGTAAAATAGTCCCAAAAATAGAGTGTTTTTATTAGCCCATAAAGAGCCCCTAGGGCACACCGAAGAATTATCGCGAGTAAAGACAAACAAAATTATATAGTTAGTTACAACTTTTCAGAAAGTTTTATAAAAATCCGAGGCATCAGTTTTTTTTTTATTAAGCATAAAGGTGTCAATTTTAGCCGTTTTAACTCAAAAGGCACCCCTAGGGGGGCAACCGGAGTTTTCCCGGAAAATCCGTTCCGTTAGTTTTTTTTTTTACTTATATCATTAGTAATGTTTGCGAATATTTCAAATAATTCAAAGGCGTATTTATTGAGAAAAGTTCGGACAGAAGAACGGACCAACGGGCAATGCTGAATTTACAGGTCCACCCACCGTTTGTCGAGGGACCAAAATAGTCCGCTAAAAATGAACAAATCTTTACCAAAACAATCTACGTAATGGAATATGTTGCTTTAAAGGCGTGGGATTCATCGTTAGTGATTCCATGTGATTGATGTTATCAAGGATTTCGGATCCCATAAGATGAGTCTTCGGGATTAAAGTGACCCAATCGTATACTTGTAAAAAAAAAAAAAAAAACATATTAATCAGTAGCATGCCATAAAATGTAAACAAAGATAACTATGCTTTTAAAGTTTTGTCAACTTTACACGATGTGATTTTAATTTAGAGACATACACAGGGACTTGTACTCCGTCTTTCTACTTTAGTAGCAAACTAGCACGCCGCCCAGGCTGTTAATTATGTAAGTGGTAGCAATAGTAATTGAAAAACGATTAATGATAGTAGTATTATGAGTTAAATCCCGTATGTAATATTCGTCTGGGGAAGGATATTTCATACTAGTTTTGGTGTAATCCTATCGATACGATTATTTAGTAGTAGTAGAAGTAGTAGTAATAGTAGAATAAATATTTCACCCTATTATGTAATTGTTTTGTGTGTGTGTGTGTGTATGTGAGTGTTTGTGTGTGTGTGCGTGTGTGTATGTGTGAGTGCGCGTGTGTGTATGTGTGTGTGTTGGGGGGGTATTTCATTATGCCCCAAACTGTCGTCATCAAACTCGAGATGATAATCCCTTGTCGTCACTACAGACTTTCACGGATCTCAACATTCCCCTTCCCTCCCACCTTACGTCCCTCCACTTTACCCTGCGTGTTTGCCCTGTCTGAGGTATCCCGATTCTCACCAACTGTCATCAAGCCTTTCATCTTGCTGAAGTAGACTCTTGTCTTGCCGTCACTTCGAAATCTCCCCGTACGGATACCGACACGTAGAATTCGACAGTTTTATATTATTATTATTTCATCAATTAGGTGTTATGTGTAGTTTAAAGGAATGATAAATAGCAGCTTAAGAGCCCAACGTCTTTGCAATATGCGCCAACTGTGCAAAATGTTCTAAACTTTACACCATATACATGAACGAAAAGAAAGCTTTAATTTCCTGGGCACCATTTTTTTTAAGTGACAAATATAGGTATTTTTTCTGTAAAACTAATTCCTATGAAAGCTTGCGAGGATCCTGCACAAAAATAGAATCTGAGATTTTCCTTTTAGGTTAGGCTAGAAAAAAAAAAACAAACAAACTGAATTATACGTAGAATATCAATAGCGACAAGGCTTACATACCCTTGACTGTGATTTCAGTTTTAAACTCGAGCAAGTCCGAAAATAAGTATATCAATAAAACATAAGTCGACTTAAACTGTTTGTGTAATTTTGATTTACAGTATTAATTTTTTCAATTTTTACAATTAGAAATATGATTATTTGATTATTAGTGATCTATATTGTCAATTTTGTCGAAGTCGTGAGAACTGCATTTGGGATAATAATAATAATAATAATAATAATAGCAGCAGCTTAGATATATGCTTTTGCAGTTTTAACAAAAGAACTACAATAATATCAGGGTGTCTCCATTTACGCTGAACATCCACAAAAAATGCCAACATCAATATATTGCATATGAAAGAGTCCACTGTGGAATTTCCACAGGTCACGATAGTTAATATTAACCTTAATCTTTTGTTAAAACTGCAAAAGCATATATCTAAGCTGCTGCTGCTATTATTATTATTATTATTATTATTATTATTATTATTATTCCATTAACATCGTAGTGTTTTGATGTTTTACACTGTCTGTTTCCCCCTAAAGGTCGGGCTCTTAAACCAAAGCTAGTGAGAATAGGCAAAGAGTCAGTCAGTTTGAAATCACCTGGCGCAGAGTGTGTGCTGAGCCAAGAACTTATTTCTTGAGCCCGGAGATGATGTATCTATATCCATAAGAGTTCAGCTGTTTCATACGATCATAAGGAATTGAGTTCAACTATGGTTATTGGCAAGATGTAAGTTTTCTTATCCACAATCTTACGATCAATTATTATTATTATTAGTAGTAGTAGTAGTAGTAGTAGTAGTAGTATTATTATTGGCTTGACTTTGTGAACGAAGATCATGTGAAAGGGGCTGTTCACGTCGATTGCAGGCACGCTTGTGTCTAGCAAGCCCGGTGCGGAACAAACAGGTTTGGGCGCAGCGGCTGCAGTCAAAAGTCACGTCAGATATGGCTGCTGAGGCTTTCCGGATATCCCTCCTGCGGCGTTTCTTCCGTAGATTCTTTGTGCGGGCGATCTCAGAGATGGCAGCCTGGTGGACAGTGCGTCGCCAGGTGTCAGGGTCAGCAGCGAGAGTAGACCACTGGTGGCGATCAATGTGGCAGTCACCGAAGGACTTCTCCAGAGAGTCTTAATATCGTTACTTCAGTGCCCCTGTCATGGCGGTCAATGGAGAGTTCGCTATACAGAGCTATCTTGGGCAGGCGATGCCTCTCTATTCTGGAGACATGCCCGGCTCAGCGTAGCTGCTACTTCAGCAGCATGGCCTCAATGATGGTGATCTCCGGCTGTTCGGTGACCTCAACATTGGTCACATAGTCACTTCAACGAAGGTTGAAGATGGTGCGGAGACATCGATGATATAAACGTTCAAGAAGTTGGAGTTGGTGACGGTAAGTTGTCCACGACTCAGAGCCGTATAGGAGGGTGGAAAGTACTACGCGAAAAATGACCAGCTTTCCAAAACAGTGGCCCAGTTTACTGATAAAAATGTCATCTTTTATTTTTTAATTTTCACATATTTTGCATCCGACGGATTGTTTTTTTTTATACTGGTTTCGACCCGGTCGGACGCGGATGACGATATTCATACACAAACACATGCACACACCAAACACACTGACAAGTCTCCTTTGTATAAAAGATAAGGTTTAGTTTGCTTGTTTTCGACGTATACATCGTTTAAGGACGTTGTCATGACTAAACACAATGTATATTGAAAATAATTTATTAAAAATTTGTTATACATTAGGAGGGAACTATACTATTAACCGTAGTACCATGCATGCCAATGTTATATCATTACCGTCTGCGCAAAGAGAAATGGATCTCAAAACTGTTAAATTTGCGCAGTTTAACGTATAAATGCATATATGCGCATGCATGGAGGAACACAATAACGCATACTACGCTTGTCAAGTTTTTACGTTTAAATTTTAACACTTTAACAGCAAATTTTTCCGGCAGAAAACAAAGCGAACTTATTCCGAATCCCACATATGTGAAGTTTAAAGTCTGTGAACCTAACTGACAGTGGTTTATTGGAGACTTTCCGCACATACACACGCACAGAGGAAATCACCAACACACGCACAGATTATATATATATATATATATATATATATATATATATATATATATAAATTAGTGTTGGGACGATTAATCGAAATCAGCATCAGGAATCAGAAAAATCAGAATTTTGGGGGGGGTATCAGAATCGGTATAAGAATCGGAAAAATTATAGCCTAATTTCTGATTCCAAACCGATTCTTTTCTTTTTTCTTTATTTGTTTGACAATAAAAAAAAACACAAATAGTTTTTTTATTAGAAGTTGTAAATGTACAACACAGGACTGAGAGGGGTTATAAATCTCATTTACAGATTTTCATTCATTTTATTTATTGGTCTTTTATCGAGAGATAACCTGCCTATTCCCTTTGTCAACTTTTCTTACTTATTCGCTAAATGTCTAGATACCCACATCCGAGGGAGTTTATTTGATTATTATAAAGGTTAAATGCCGTGGACAGGGTTTTTACTTTTCGTTGGCGCCAGCTATATATTGATAGTGCCTATCATCATCTTCTATTGACATAAGTAAAGTTATGACCCGCATCTTTGGACGCAAGTGAAAAATATAGATGAAAAGCTGCGATGGGTTTATCAAATTCTTGAATGAAACATAAATAGACTCGTCCACGGAAAAGTCGTCCATAGAAAGCTCACCCATTTTTCATTTTTGCTATGTGGGAAAACTGGTCCATTATTGAATAAATATCGATCGAAAACACTTTTTATGACCGTTCTCGAGGGAGATATTTTTTAAAAAGCGACTACACCACCATAATATTTTTTTTTAATATTTTATTTTTTTTTAACTGTTCTTTTAAAAAAGATTAGATCGATTTACAAAGCGGCGAGGTTTTTTTGTAGTTTAACTTATTTAAAGCGTTTATTAAATTAAAAATAGTGACTTCAGACCACATAGTATTTCTTTTAAATATTTATCCTTATTTAATATTGTTTTAAAGAGAGCAAAATCGATGTTTCTACCTAGTCGGCTTAGTGGTTAAACTTATTTTAAAGCGTTTATTCAGTAACAAAAATAAGTAGCGGAGAGTGTTACGTGAGAACAAGACATAATGCTGGTTATGAGAAATCTCTTAGGATAATCGCTCAAAGATAGAAAATTAAAGAAAATACTAAAGGAGATTTAGTTTAATTTTCGGTAGGTTAAACTGTTTAAATTTAATACGGTCAGTGAGTGAAACTGTGTTTCATCTGCACTTAAATTTAAACATTATTATTATTATCATTATCATCATGATCATCATCTATATATTAATACGATAGCGCGTGTGTTATTTTCTGTGTCACTATTACATTCGTTAAATTAGTATGTATTTCTATTTCTTGTAATAAATAATTTTACTAAGAATTATTCATAAGTTTTCATTTTAGTTTCGATTATAGCTGATGGCACTCAAGTCATTTAAGTTTTTTATGAATAATTTTACCAAGAATCCTTCATAATTTTGGTTTCGGTTTTGATTATAGTTGATGACACTTAAGTCATTTTTTTTTTAATAAATAATTTTACCAATAATTACTCATAAGTTTCCATTATATTATTGCAATAACCTATTGATTTAAAATATGAATAAAAAATATGATTTAAAATAATTTTATCAAGAATTCTTTATAGGTTTTGGTTTCGATTTTATCTGATGGCAATCTACTTTATTATAATAATTTTATCCAGAATTCTTCATTCGGTTTAAATTATAGCTGAAGGAACTAAGTTTATATATATATATATATATATATATATATATATATATATATATATGGTGTCCCAAATGAAGCTGATGGTTAAAAAAAAATCCTAACTTTCTTAATTTTTTATAGTTTTCTTTTATTTTGTAAGATCATCTAGAATAAATAACCCCTTTCAAGGTCATCATGAGTCGTTACACTACCGAGGAGCTGATATTTATCGTAGAGTCGTATTTTCGATCGAATGAGTCAATATGAGAAACTCAAAGAGAATTTCGACGAAACTTCAACACAAGAGATGCCCTACTCACAATGCAATAAAAGCTATGGTGGCTCGATTTCATGTACAAGGGTCCGTATGTGACCTCCCTAAATCGGGTAGACCCCGTACGGCAAGAAGTGATGAGAATCGTCACAAATTAGCAGAGAGTGTGGCCTAGGATCCATCCACATCAGTAAGGAGATCAAGTCAAAATGGGATCTCACGATCATCGCTTCACAGAATGCTTCATGTAGAGGACCAATTTCCTTATAATATTCAATTGGTGAAAGAGCTTCAGCTAATGAAAATGGGCAATGCTCTGCCGAGAGCACAAGAGTGTAAAAATGAAAATGGTGGACATTTGAGTAACATCATTTTTCATAACTAAAATTACACCTTGTGAAAAACATACCTCAGATTAAGTTGTGTAAATAAAATCAGAATAAATAGACTATGATATCTTACTATATTTCAAAAATCACGAAGAGGCTCATCTACGTACATATGAAAATTGGTAAGCATAAATTAAATATTGAGAAAAATAACCAAATTTAAAATCCGTCAACTTCTTTTGAGACAGCTCATATATACGTTTGGGATTCGGTTTCGAATCAAGCTGATGAACCCAAGTCATATGGATATATATGTATTTTATTTTTTAAATCTCAACTTTATAATATATAAAAATCGATAGAATATTAGCTCTATAATATATATATATATATATATATATATATGATATCTGCGAGAAATACAATATTATATTTCAGCTTATTTTCGAGTTAATGACGCTGAGCGTTCCTACTAGCTTGGATAAATACGTTTGCAGTTTTACAAAAGAAGCTAAAAAAAATCTACAGCCTTATTTGCAAAACCATCATCAGTCTATATTTCTTCACGGGAATTTTCTTTCACAGTAAAATGCATATTGTATTATTTCGATCATTCCGTCTATTATTCGCATATTAGTCGTGTCATGCAAATAAAACGGCACACTCGTTTACCCTGGCGTGCTGTTGAACATGAACATTATATAGGGGGAAGAAACTTTCGTTTTCAGACAAAAAACCGTGGCTGTTATAGTAGTTACACACACACACACACACACACACACACACACGTCTGACAATCAAACACTAAAGTTTTTTCCCCATATAATATTCAATATTTACATGTTCAATAACCCGCGATAGTCCGTAATAAATATATTAATAAATAATACTCATCTTAATAATGAATTTTAATTAAACAATATGTATATACCATTCCATACGGATCTGGCCATAGAAGATCAGATATAAACGTGGATTTATGACCAAAAAAAATCCAACTTTGATCACCTTTCAGGACCCGTAGAGCACTGGATAGAAACGTTGAATCTATGATTCCATGGCAGCTTTGTTTGAAGAATGGATTCCAATTAAATTACACACACACACACACACAAACATATGTGTGTGTTTGTGTGTGTGTGTGTAATTTAATTGGAATCCATTATTGAGATGAGTATTATTAATGAATTAATTAATTTATTTATTGCAGACTATTATTCTCATTTTTAAGGGGTTTTTTTCACGACATTTCGGCGAAGTATTTCTTTGGCCTTCGTCAGGTGGTAGCTGCGACGGATAGGAACTTCGATTCTTCTCACTGTATCCTCGGAAATTACTGACTTCCGTAGTTTTAGTTGTCTCACCAAATTTTTGGTAGGCTTGAAACCGCTATTTTCATATTTACTATATAATTAAAATTCGTTACTTAGATGAGTATTATTTATTAATTTATTTACTGCGAACTATTATCCAAAGCCGGCCAGAGACTTACTTTGCCAAAAACGTGGTCACACGACAATAACTACGGGAGGAAGTAATTAATGAGGATGCAGTTAGGAGATTCGGAGTTCCTACTCCGTCACCGTTACGACCTGACGAAGGCCAGAGGAATAGTAGGCCGAAACGACGTGAAAGAACAAATAAAAAAGATGAGGATAATAGTCCGCAATTAATAAATTAATAGTTAAGATACATATTAATTACTACCAGGACCTGTGGAAATTCCACAGAACGAGAAATATAGTTAATCAACAAATATGCTTTGATAAAGGTGATGTGTTTCTGGATGGCGCGTTTATTCTTGGAAGAGAAACACATAAACACGCAGTTTATATACGTTTATCATATTTTTTATATTAAAATAGTAAGAATTGCACTTTAAAGAGACCCAAAATAAGTTGAATTAATAATTACTAATAAATACCCAGAAAGTAATGTTGGGCTACATAGTTCAATACAAATAATAATATCACATTGTAAGAGACATATTTAATTTACGCCTTAACTCCAGCATTTTTCGTTGAAAATTGTCTTCTCAATTTGCCCTGTTATTTTCGATTGTTCCCTTTTTATGTAATGATTAGCTGAATATTTACTTAGTTTAAAACTTTCTGCACGTCGAAATTACTCTGACTCCCCTTATGACACGATGGAAACAATGATCATATACTTTTATAATTATGTTCTTAAACGAGGCTATACCAAAAAGATTACACTAATTATTTTCAAGGGTTCCCAGATTTGTTGGTTAAAGTCTATTCACGAATTTGCCCTTTTTTGTAAAGCAGTTTGTCTTAACATCTAGTATTTGGCGTTTTTCAAAGCGTAACATACAAACTTGCTAAAGAATGAACGAGCAGAACATTATATAGATACATATTGAATCATCCCCTCATCCGTAGTTGTTAGATATATTGTATACGATAAAATTCTAATTTGGTTCTGTTTTTAAATAACAACAATCAAGTCACCAGAAAATACTCTTCGTCTACTTTAATCATTTTTAGCCGACGCTTGTCCCTAAGCTGAACTTAAACATTTTAAATCATCTCACAATTCTAGTGTAAAATCCCCACAGCGTATGTTTACGACCAACGCGTACAAAAATAATCTTTATTGGCACGTTTAACTATAGTAAGACATCTTCACCTCTTGTAGGACAATGACGTATTAGAACTTAAATAGTCTGCTAGTTAAGTCACAATGTCTGATCCGTATTATTTTTTGGATGAGTAGGAATAGTGATGTTCACGAATCTTCTGTGTTCCACATTTCCTAACTATTCGTCAAAGTATATTAACAATTTTTTCATTCGGTCAGTCCTGGTAAAAGGTCTAAATAAATCGTCGAACATTTTGACTTTATCGAGGACTAGCGAGGGGTACCCGTCGTTGCCCGGGTGTTTTTCGGGGTATGTGAAAAAAAAAACGAAGCGTTGACGACGCGCAGTTGGAAAATAGTAAAGTGTTAAAAAAAAAACAGGTACGCGTTTTTGATTGACGTGACGGCGATAGGTATTCAGCAGTTATTTTGTGCGGGACAGTTTTGAATGAATGGGTTTGTTTGTTTTTAAAAAGCTGCTCCCTGTTTATTAGGAGGAGCGAAGACGAAGTCGACATTTACCAAACTGGCTCTGGGACTGTGATTAGAGTCGAGGTTCGCTTTTTTATACCGAAAAGCGAATGTAACGCGTGCCGATGCGTGAAATGTGGAATAATTAAGGTTTGAAAGTCAATAAAATTTAATAGAGAGGCGAGCTCCGTGGATAATTCGTAGATATTACAATTTATAGATGATATAAAAAGTTTTAAAAAGTTGTGAAGCGAGCAAGCGCTTCTTTTAAAGAAGCCTTTCGTGGACATCGAGGAAAAGCGAACATACATACATACATACATTTTCGCTTTTATATTTATAGATGTACGTACAGATGTTCGCAGGATTTCATTTCGTGCTTTGCGATAACGCTGTGCTACTGTCAGTGGTTGGTTCTTGAGTAAGCATTTTGAGAAGTATTTTTTGTAGCCGTTCTTCTATACTAGATTGTTGTTTTTGTCTCCGTTTGTTGCTGAATTTGTTGTTTTTATAATCTTTGTTTTTAGACCACTATTTCCGTTATTTACTTTCGTTTTTTTGTTATCTGTGTGTTCTTCATTTAAATCGAAAAGAAAACAGTATTGAATTCTCTTTATCATGTTGATTTATTTCCAATGACAAAAGTTACTTACCCGAAAAATATTTTCTCTGATAGCCGCTGTAATATTACTAAGTAAAGTTTATGTCTTTACTTTGAACTAAGTTTACGCATTTTTTATATTAAGATAACATCTTTCTTATATATTAAGAGAACATCTTTCTTATTGATTCATATTCTAAGTCTAAAACGGAGATGATCTTGAAGCCCTGTTTTTCTTTTATTAGAATTTTTTTAATATTTATTACACACTTTTTGGAAAATTATGAGGTATTGTCCTAGTCGCAGTTGAAATAATATTTTCCCTGAAAATGATATTCATCACCGGATAGTTTTAGTATGGCATTACTAGTATATACACATTGTAGCCACGTAGGATTACTTATGTAGGGACTAGAGTTTTAGGTGTGGTTTATCAATGAAAGTGTCCATACCAAAATAATCTCGAAACTTATTTAAACCACCTCGCGTATATATATATTAGTATATTTACGCGGCATTTTTTTCTTTATGCAGGTTTCATTAAATAGCACAGATAACTCTCCCGATCTTTGAGGCATTGTTAATCCACATTAAAAAAAAACAACGATTAACTAGACTCAAAACGAAACGGAGGGCATACTCAAGTGCTTTTGAGTATTTTAATGATTTTAAGCGATTTTAATCGCCTTTTAATCGTCTTTTCATTTCATCTCGCTACTTTCATTTTTCAATTTCATTTTTTATATTTTACTACTCGCCTGAGGATGACCAATGGAGGTCGAAATCGTTCGCGATTATGGGAAATTTCTTTTGTTCACTCGGAGAAAACATTCGGAAAATGGTCCGACAAAGAGAAAAGGAGGATTACAAGAAAAACAAGCAAGAGTTATCTGTGCTATTTAATGAAACCTGCATATATATATATATATATATATATATATATATATATATATATATATATATATATACAAAGTTCATGATGTTGACTATCTTATAATTTATTCCATTAATTCAGTTGACTTATACAATTCTTGACAGTAACTGTTTCGTAGGGCAAAATCAATCACTCAATTATTATATTAATCAATGGATCTATTATTCCCTTAACTTTTCAGAGGACATAGCAACAATCAATCCGTCAAAAGGAATTGAAGTGTGATTTGACATGATTAAAATCCGAAAATTGGAAAAGAGACTGTAAATGCCTTTTTATTTTTCCATTATGCCATATTGAATTTTATATATATATATATATATATATATATATATATATATATATATATATATATATATATATATATATACTGGAAGGGAGCGACGACGTTGCCCGGGATTGAATGATGATCAACGAATATTTCACACTGCTATACTTTTATTGTCATCGAAATCCGTGAAATCGCCGGGAGGAAGCTTCACATGCCTCCATGCAGTAAGTTAATCCAAAATATGTGTTATTTTACATTGAATTCTTCCGAACTTACTGTTTATTTTAAAGATATTTCATAAAAACTTCTTTCCAGTCAACGAAAAAAAATTCACTGATAAATTTACGTGCGAGGTTCGAAATTATATATCACGTCATGCAAAGAAAACAAAACAAAAAAAACTTCCAGTCTAATAAAATTAGTTGCAGTTAATCAAAAAAGAAAACAATTACGTGCAGAGTTTCAACCTATAGAGCAAGTAATGCGAAAAAAAAAAAAGAACAAGCCGAAACAAAAAAAGGAAAAAAAAAACACGCAATCCACTTACCCACAGCAGAATTTTTACGGACTGTTGTTCTATCATTGTTGCTAACCGACGACATGGAAAAAAGGCTTTAGGTAGATAATACAAATAACGGCTTCGATTATCGATTAGCGGTAATTATCGCGGATATTCTGAGGGAAAACGTAAGATCATTCCCAGACTTATACACCCAAGTTCTGAAATTCCGAAAGAAACTCTTTTCAGCTGTTTCTGAGTCTATAAGGAACGATTCGCACATATAAACAATATTGCATTAATATATATATATACACTTGTGCCCGATATTATTCATACCCCTCGGATCTTTGAGATTTCTATAAGAATATTGCTCAAACCAGAAGGTAGACAATATTAAAGGGATTTCAAACAATAAATCAAGCATAAGCATTTAATTTAAACTCAACAAATAAATAAATTATGCAAGTTTGAAACATTATACAAAGAAAAACAATAATGGCACTAGTTCAAAATTATTCATACCTCTCTTACTAATAGTCAATAGCATGCCCTTTATTCTTAATAACTGCCTGTAACCGTTTGGGATATTTATCAACAAGGTTTTTACAAGCATCAACACTGATTTTTGACCATTCTTCAATGCAGTAGTTCTCCAAATCCCTCAAATTTCTAGGTTTTCGCTTTTTAACCTCAGTTTTCAATATGTGCCAGAGGTTTTCGATAGGGTTCAGGTCGGGACTCTGGCTAGGCCATTTCAAAACATTAATTTGATTATCCTCAAACCATTTCTTGACTATTTTGGCAGTATGTTTTGGATCATTATCCTGTTGAAGGACCCAGTTTGGTCCTAAATGGAGCTTCTCCGCATCCTGTCTAATGTTTTTCTTGAGTATCTCCAAATATTGCTCCTTCTTCATGGTTCCATCTATCTTGACCAAACTACCTGGACCACTAGCCGAAAAGGAGCCCCAAAACATTAGGCTACCACCACCATGTTTCACCGTGGGTATGGTGTTCTTTGGGTTGTAAGCTTCTCCTTTCTTCCTTCAAACGTAAGAAGCATCCATATGGCCAAACAATTCAATTTTTGTTTCGTCAGTCCACAAAATACTTGAGAAAACGGACTCTGGAGAATTCACATGGGTCCTAGCAAACTTTAGACGTGCTGCAAGGTGTTTTCCGGTGTGCAATGGAGTCCTTCTTGGTCTTCTTCCTTTCAGACCATTTTCATGCAGAGTCCTTTGCAATGTTTGCCTTGATATTTTTATGCCAGAAGACTCCAGATTTTCTAAAATGTCCTTATTAGTGGTGGTTGGATTTGCATTCACACTTCTTACAATATTCCTGGTGGCTCTAGCAGACAGTTTCCTTTTTCTTCCTCTACCAATCAAGTTGTTTGTTGTGTGGTGGCTCTGGAATTTTTTGATGATGCTCTGTACTGTTGCTGTAGGGACCTCAAATTTCTTGAAAATTGACTTGTAACCTAAACCATCATTATGTGAATTCACAATTTTAGTCCTAAGATCATTACTAAGCTCTTTTTTCTTCCCCATTCTAATAATTTTTATTCTTTTATTGGTTTTCAGTTGATATCATTTTAATTTCTGAAAAATGCAAAAAACGAAATGAAATTAATCAAAGGTTGTATAAAAGCATTCAAAATAAGAATCAAACAGAAAACAAACAGTCAGAAACTCGATTAATACTGAAAAAATAAGGGGGTATGATTATTTTTGAACATTGCAGATTTTATAAATAGCTGTATATTTCTTTTATTACAAGTATCCCGAGATTTTAAAATGACGAAAATGATCAGAAGAGGTTTATTAAGAATATGTATCAATATGGACGTAAACAATAAATTCTTACAAAAGTTACACCTAATAAACTCAATTTTCAAGGGGGGTATGAATAATATCGGGCACAACTGTATATATATATATATATATATATATTATCTTCACAGCCCAAAGAACGCCGCAGCCCACAAGAGCCACATCAGCCAAAGAACCGTAAGTCTAAGACTCGAGTTTCACCCTTATTTGGACTCATCAGTCAGTTTGCTCACGTAATAGAGCGCTTGTCTCGCATGCAGGAGGCTTTGGTTTCAAATCCTTGTGCGGATATGTCTGACTGATGAGCCCAAATTAGGGTGAAACTCGAGCCTTAGACTTCCGGTTCGTTGGCTGACATGGCTCTTGTGGGATGCGGCGTTCTTTGTGCTGTAGGAATAACTATATATAATCACTCCCATTCTGAATATATATATATATATATATATATATATATATATATATATGTGTGTGTATATATATATATATATATATACCCTTGAAATATTACTGTTTTATCATTCGATGTATATTTTTACTGATGATCAAATGCTGGGAAAACCGAATGATAACTACTATATGAAAATAATTAAAAATCATTGATTATTTACAGACTTGAGTTATCTAAGAGAGCTGCTTAACTATTATTTGCCCAGATTATTCTTGAACAGGACCATATTGAATTTGTCTATTTGATATGTATATTATAAGGATTAGTCTACACTTGCCTCGAACGTTATTTGCATAATAGTTCGGCCAATGTAACCCCCGATGTTGTTCACGTATCTTTCCTCGACCTTGGAAATCTTTCTCTTGACGTCGGAATCTCGATCAGAAACATTTCTTCCATGAATGGATCGTGCTCTTGTTTTCTTTGGTCATGACATGATAGAATCTTAAATAATTAACAAGTGTAGGCTCTCAATCCATTAAAAAATAACCTGCTCTCTAATGTCGCTTACAACTGAATTTTTACTTTATAAGTTTATCCGTTACGCGACTTGTCATTTAGCAGATTTCTGTACAATGTTCTTTAGTTAAACAGTTGTTTGCAGAAAGCAAATTATACAACTCAATACACATTTTAAAAAATTCCAAAACATGGCGTAATTGTGAAGCAGTTGTGAAGACATGTTGTTCTAATTGATAGAGGAGTTAGAGAAAAGCCATCGCATAATTCAAATTTATATGTTTATTGGATTAAGATATACCTCTGTACTGTTTCATAAAAGGGACTTTGTGTGTATGCGTGTGTGAGTTCGTTTCATTTGGACTCGGAGACGGTCTGTCTGATTTTTTATTAAATTCACACCAACGTACTTGATGCGCCTGGAAGTGTTCCTACGTCGTCTTTATATCGGAATCCGTTCGATAAGTATCGAAAATCGATAATCGAAAAAAAAAATGATTAATGAAAAAATTCCGATTTTTACACTTTTATAAAAAACTAACGTCTCAAGTGCATTTGAGAAATATCATCACCACGCATACAAAAAGGCCCAGCATAGGAAATCAATTTTAAATGTTTTTATAAGAACGAGCACGTTCGAAATGAATGTTTCTTTCTAGAGCACCATTTTAAAAAAAGGATACTTTATTTTTGTTCGTATGATTTTAATTCAAGTGATTATCTGAAAATGATTTCATAAAATCCACTGTTGGATCAGAGGCGCGTACGAAATGAATGTTTCTGTTTAGAGCACATATAAACCATGATACTTAACTTTGCTTTAAAGACTTTGAGAAAAGTCATTATTTACAGATAAATTTATAGATGAAAGAAACATGAACTTTTCTACAGTATAATGTAGACTACGATTTATTATGGACAATGTCACTGCGGGGGGGGGCAGAAAAATCTCTCTGTCAGATTGCAAAATGGCGCTAACAATGTCAGTCAGTCAATCGACTTGATTAGCAAATGAGCAATTTCGATGACAATAAAAGTATAAGAGAGTGTTATATACTCCCGGACAACACCGTATCTCCCTATAAGTTGTCTATAAACACAAAATCTACAATTAATAAATCAATAAGTATGTTTATGAATTCACAGAACGCAAACATATTTTTTCCACGATTTTATCTTCTGATAAACACGAAAATAAATTTAATTCACTTTAATTTACTTTTATTTCTGAGACAAAGTACAATATATACTTTTGTTGCAAATTAACATTTAAATATCGAATTCACTCAGTAAAGTTTACTGCTATTGTGGTACGTAATCTTCTATAATATATAGAATGTATATATGTCTGTAAGTATGCATATATGTATGTATATATGTATGTATATATGTATGTATGTTTAAAACTTTTGAGAAAGGCGACGGATTTTCACGAAATCATTGTTTCGAAGGCCGACCTTTTCGAACGACAAATATCGATACGTTGGCTAAAAAATATTAATGTCTTCACCCTTAACTGATCACATTTTCCGCCGATATTTTCGAAAGTAATTTCCTCTTTTCGATTGACTAGCCTTAATTTATCACTAAGTTACTTCCGGTTTGGCGATGGACACAACAGCAAAGACGTCACGTTTTTTTCACGTACCTTTTCTCCTTCGCTGTACGGGTCCAAGCCTGCCTACCTACTCCCATTTTATTTATTTATTTATTTTTTTGGTTAACACTCAGCTCCAAGTATCCGGGTAATGCTGGCCACCTAGGCGAGTCTATAATATAAATATCACCCATCGGTTTAAATGTATGTCTGTATGTCTGCATGTATATATGTGCATCTGTCTGAAACTTTCGACAGAGGCGACGGATTTTCACGTAATTTGTCTCGTTATGAAGCTCTACTCTCTGGACGACAAATATCAACATTTAGCTAAAAACATTAATTGTTCATTCTTGACTGGACACTTTTCTATGGGGACGGGTCGCTTTGTTTTCGCGGAATTTTACGAAAGTCATCCCCTCTTTATTATTGACAAGCCTTAATTTAAACCTTCCCCACGCCCAGTTTGGCGATGGGCGCAACAGCAAAGACCTCACGTGTTTTTACGTTCTTTTCCTCCTTCCCGGTACGGGTTCGAACCTGCCTGCCTACTACCATTTTCTGGAGGGAGGGGGGCTCAACCTACCCCCGGAAACACCTGAGCAACGCCGGGCCCCCAGGCTAGTTTAATATATCTAAAATTTAATGAATATAAGATTATTTTCATTCTGTTCAGTTATTTATTTAGATTAAAAGAAGAGGACTAGTAGGAATACCCTTGTTTCGTCGGGTCTACAAAATGTAGATGAAGTTAAAATATGTTTAACAGCTTTCGTTGAATTGCAACGTTTCAGTCGATCTAACCTCCGACCTTTTTCAGGTGTATCTTAACAATCTCGAGAATATTTCTGTCGAATTCGGGAATCTGCACAGCATTTCTGGACGAAATGTTTTATTTAATTAAAAGGTGCAGCATAATATCGACCCGAAAGACATGGGTGAGCAGCAGCCATACTACCATGCTACGAGCGTGGATTCAATGAAACATTTCGTTCGTAATTTGCTGCAGATTCTCGTTCGACAAGATACATCTGAAGAAGGTCGGAAGAGGCTTCCATCGGAAATTTATGAAAATAACACTCGGGTTGAAATCAATTTTCCGAATATTCCAAATAATGCGAATAACACATTTTTTATTTAAAACAAACGAAACATGCATGTTCCCCCGCGAATGTACAGTGAACTAGGCATAAAAAAATACTATGTTCATCATTTGCTCCCCCCCCCCATTTTTCCCCAATATCCCCAGCGGACGTCAAATCCTGGTGAAAATTAATTGACGGTGCAGTTTTAGGCTTTACCATATGTAAATTTATAGTTCTGCACCATGCAAAAAAATACATGACCAAGTCATCCACCTCCCCCTTCCCCCATTTCAGCCCCAAAGATCCCCAGGCCTTAAAATATTTAAAATTGAGTTCAGTACCATGCAAAACTGCTAAATAGACATACACAGAAAATTTTGGACGTCTAAATGATAATATAGAATGATAATATTTGTATTTGTTTTGATTTTCACCCAGTCTACTCTGAGATTCTTATCTTCATTTTCTTTTTATGCTTAAATTTATTTTGATGTGTTTCCGGTAAAGTCGAGCTTTTTTGTAGCAACTCTGCATTTTTTTACTGTTTTCGTTAAAAGGCATTTATTCCTTTTAATTATAGAACAATACCTGCTTCTTGTTTTTTTACTGTTCATTTCGTTTACCATGAAATTAAATAAACCCTACCGTATCAAAATCAGCTTAAAAGTCTCCAGCCGCTACCACAGACTAACATGTCCATCTCAGCCGTATATGTTTTTTTCCCCCGATCTCATTCTTGCTATAGTCAGCTTTTTTTTTTGCCTTCGATTTTACACGTTTATCTTCGCCGGCACTCTCACGTTGTTTCTCTCTTCCACATATTGTTCTATTTATTTCTTGTGATGTAACCCTACGCACATTTGCTAATAAACTTGCCTAGTGCTCAAACACTGCTTCTGCTGCTAATATCTTCTCTAACCATATATCCTCAGCTGCTGTTTAGGTTTTCACTCAGGCGCATGCGCGATCTTTTCCACATGTATAAATGTAACAGATCGAGGATGAGAAAATCAGCAGCAGTAAAAACAAAGCGGTCTTGGGAAAGTATTAGCACTAGTAGTTTTTACAGCACGTATGCAAATTAACAAGTGTGCGCACATTTGCGTTACACGAAAAGCAAAAGGGAAAAATACTCTACGTGGTTAGAGAGAAGCAAAATTGCCACCGTGCAAGATAGACGTGTATAGTTAAGAGCAAGATAGCTCTGGCTGACGACCAACGCGAGGTGAAAGATTTTTTAAAGCCTATATGAGTGCGAAGGACTTTTGTAAGCTATTTAAATGGTTGGTTTTGGAAGAACCACGAATAAAATATTTCATTTTGCACTTGAATAAATGCGAAGTCAAATCTTATTCGTTTACTATTTATTTTGCTTATTTGTTCCCGCGACTCTACATAAAAAAAAACATTTATACTCAATTCAATTATTTATTTAGATATGAAAATAAATTACATTTATGAGAAAACATATGTAATAGGATGGAAAATATTGTGCTAGAAAAAGAAGTTCGACTGGGAATGAGTTTATTGCACTGCCAATGGCAAGATTGGTTTTCTAAACAAGAAAATTCGATTTTCGCTCTATTTCAATTTTCGCCATTAGTATATAAAAAAATAGTTTATGTTTTAAACGAAACAAATGTTGGAATTGATTCGATTTGTAGTTAAATGCATGCCTTAGAATGTTGAATGTTATTGCATTTTTATTTAATTTCATATTCACGATAAATCAGTTTCTTTTCCTGGTCAACATCAAAATACATTTTATATATATATATATATATATATATATATATATATATATATGTATATATATATATACATATATATATACATACATACATATATATACATACATATATATATACATACATATATATATATTTATATATACATATGATATATATATATATATATATAAAAGTGTATCTGTGTGTCTACATTTACCTACGCAATAACTCTGTCAATTTTAAGTATACAGACTCGAAATTTGATGTGCATGGTACTGAGAGTTGTGAAAACGAATGTGATTGGTTTTCGGCTAGAAATTTGGCGATTAAAGAGTCAAAGTTCAACGAGTTTACCTTTGAGAACTCCACCAAACTCCTTTTACAATTTTCGGTCCAAACACTTGAAATTTTATATATAGGTTCATCGGACATGGATCTAACTTACTTGATTTGAGCCCAAAACAATAAATATTAAGGCGTCATTATAGGAGTTAAAGTTAAAAAATTGACCACTTTTTTTTTGCATACATCATCTCTGAATACCCGGGCAACGCCGAGCACCCATGCTAGTAGATTTATAAAAGTGAAAGTGTCTGCCTGTCTGTGTGTGTATCTGTGTGTCTGTGTGTGTACATTTCTCTACGCAATAACTATGTCAAATTTAAGTCTACAGACTCGAAATTGATATACAGGGTACTGAGATTTTGAAAATCGATGTGATCGGGTTTCGGCCAGAAATTTGGCTGTTAAGGGATCGAAGTTCAAAGATTTGACATTTGAGAACTCTGCCACACTCCGATAATTTTGGGTCTGAACACTTGAAAGTTTAAATATAGTTACTTTCGACATGGATCTAACTTAATAGCTTGATTTGAGCCCAAAACTATGAATTTTAAGAGATCATAATAGGGGTCAAAGTTTAAAAATTAACCTCCGTATTTTTTTGTTTTTGCTCAGCATACACCTCCAAACACCCGGACAACGCCGGGCACCATCGCTAGTATATCAAAAACATGAACGTGTCTGTGTGCCTGTATATATTTTTTTATTATTAGATTTTCACCCCAAACAAGGCATATTGCCACTTTGGTGTAGGGGACTACTATCAGGGGCAACAACTACTGGGGTACTATGTAGGGATTTGGGCAGCAAGATGTCGGTTACCGTTGCACTTGAACTTCTGCACGTCAGTACAGTTGGGGAAGCAGGGACCTGGAATGAAATTCCAAAGTCTAGCGCTTCTGGGGAATAAATTACTGGAGTAGAAAGATCTTACATCGAGGGATCTCTACAGTGTGGGGGTGGGATTTAGCAGCCTCCTGGGTTTGTCGAGGGTGTTCATGTCGTGGGGACACAAGTGCTTGCAATTCGTCAGAGCATTCACCATTAAAACACTTGTAGAACAGGCAGAGGGATGCAACGTTTCGTCGATGGGACAGCGGCTGAAGTTTAGATACCAGTTCAGGGCCTATCAGATTCTCGACTTTCCTTTGAATCTTGTCAAGTAGCGAGAGACTAGTAGCAGATGCACCAGCCCAAATATGACAGCAATACTCCATACATGGGCGAATGGTGGCCTTATACAGGTACAATATACTTTCGGGTGTTAGTAGTTTTCTAGCACGGTAGAGAGAGCCCGCCTTCCTTGCAGCAGCCCTGGCGATGCTTTCAATATAATTGTTCCAACTAATGTTTCCTGTGAACATTAGGCCAAGGAGTTTGAAAGATGTACTCTAAGATATAGAGTTGTTGGCCATTGTTATGGGTGGTAGAGAAGGTTTCTTGTAATTATTGAAGGAGACTAGTTGAGTCTTGGCAGCATTGAACATGACCATCCATTTTTGTCCCCATTCCACTACAGATTGGAGGTCAGCCTCTAGTGTTTCTGCCATTTCATTAGATATGTGTTATGTGTTCATTTGTTTTCCTGTCGTGCCGGTTATAGAGTGTGGTGTCATCAGCATATATACCCATCTCAGAGGCAATTTTGTCGGGGAGGTCATTTATGAATATCGGGAGCAGTAGAGGTCCATGACCGTTGGGGATTTCCGCATTTATATCATGTTGTTTCGATGTATGACCGTTGAGAACAACCTGGATTTTTCTCTTATCTATGAAGGATTTAATTATGTTAAGTATTCCACCAGTGATACCGTATGATCTAATTTTCCTGAGGAGACCCTTATGCCATACCCTGTAAAAAGCCTTAGATATATCTAGAGCTTCCGATCTGCCCTCCCCGCTTTGTCCAGTAAATGGTATATACGTTCAGGATTACAGTTATGATGTCTGCTGTGGAACGGGCTTGTCTAAATCCATATTGTTGGTCAGTCAGAAGTTTAGCATCTGTAAAGTGATGGACTAGAGCATGGTCAATTAAGGTTTAACATATTTTGGCAAAAAGTAAGAGGAGGCTAATGGGGTGATAATTTAATGGGCCAGTTTTTTCACCAGAATTTTTGAATACTGGTACCACAGAAGCAGTTTTCCAACAACCTGGAAAGCAAGATTCATTAAGGCATTTGTTGTAGAGTTTGGAGAGAACTGGAGCTACTTCGGCTGAGCTCGTTTTTAATAGCACAGCTGGAATGAGATCGGGTCCACATGCTTTTGAAGTGTCAAGGTTTTTTATGATAGCATGCACCTGAGCAGGGGTGATTTTTAGGTCGTCTAGCATAGCGTCTTTCCGCATAGGAAATTCAGGTAGGGTGTGGTTGGAGGGGTCCAGTGTGGAGTTTGAGGCAAACCGACTGGCAAGCATGTTAGCCTTCTCGGTTGCTGAGCAAACAACCATTTGATTGTTGGTTAGTGGAGGAATTGTTGATTGCCCATTATTTACTACACTGTTGTAGATTTTCCAGAAGTCACGATTTCTTAGTTTTTGTGCTTCAATGCGTTTTTTAGTGGTTTCCGTAAATTCTCTCTTAACTGTCGCTATTTCTTAACATTACTTCTAGCTTCTATGTACTTCTGTCTGTTTGAACTAGACTTATGTCGGTTAAATGGCAGTTGCGCAAGTCGAAGTACACCATTGGGGAGAGTGGGGCTTTCTATAAAATTTCCGCATGGGAACATGCGCTTCGATTGCAGTTTTGATTCATTAGGTGGTCTCGTTTTCGCACTGTTCACCAGGAAGAGAAAAAATATTCCCCCATGGGGCATCTGTGATAGGATCTCTGATGGTTTCCCAATCAGCCTTTTTATATTGTCTCGTTGTTTTGAGCACTTGCTCTTCAGTTTTGGCTCTAGAGTTTAGGGCGGTTTCAATCAGTATCACTGCATGATCAGCGTTCCCAAGTTGGCTGTCGGCATTAATTATACAGTCATCGGGAACTGTAGTCAGAAACATATCTAGAAGTGATGCATGTGGTTCTTCCTGGTCAGGGAAACGGGTTGGAAACGTAACAATTTGTGATTACGAATGAGATATAGAGAAGCTATGAGTTGTGCTGCCGCTGCATCTGTGTAAGTAGAGAATCCAAGCAAGTTTCTGTGGTGAACATTAAAGTCACCAAATACATGTACTTGTGCGCTAGTGTCAAGGGGTCTATGCTGTCAGAGAATTTGTTTATGTAATCAGAGTTTTTTTTTCTGTCTGTTTCGATTTACTCAAAACCGCACACACCTCGTCTTCTCATGTATCGTTCTCTTCTTCCTCTTCTACTTCTTGCTCTTTTTCTTCTTTTTTCTTCTCAGTCGTCAGAAGCGTCGTCTTTGTCTTGACTACGTTTTTCCTTCTCCCTTCTTGCTCACAGTGACCCGTTTTTATGCTAAGCTGAACTCTCGTGTGTGCGAGAGAACACGAGATTTTGCGTGATTACTTGGCAATATTAACCGGCCGCCGCCATCTTGCCATTTTTCTTTGGACGTGCCCGCTTTGCAGAGTGCACACCTCGAGCGTTTGTCAGGTAAGCCCGTCTGTTCGCAATTTATTACACACTCCCCCCTGATCTCATTATCACAGAAAGAGCAGGGAGGCGGTGACCTTTTTCTTCGAGTGCTTCTTCGGAGAGGGGGATTCGGGGCTTCATCATCGTCTGCGCTGTCTTCCGTGACACGAAGGTCGGCGAACCTAAAGCTGAGCATCGCAGTATCACTGCCCGGGTCTTCATCATCAGCAGGAGGGTCAGTACTTTGAAGGCTACCACTCTCAGTGTCGCTGTGCGTTGAAGCCGTCATGAACCAGAATGATGGGTCGCTGGTCACGGATTCAATTTCACTATCTTCGTCAAGCGGCAGCTGCGTTTGGAATACTGATCTTAAGTCTTTAATATGACGAGGTACTCCATCAACTCGCACCGCCTGCGGGCTGATCACTTCAGTGACATGACCGGTTCCGTAGCGAGTCGTGCACTGGCCTCTTCTCCCTCTTTTATGTTCTTTTGTGGTGGCTCCGGTTCGGGTAGTGAGCTGCTCCTCAAGCCTCTCACCCTGACACGGTATGTATGTAGCGCGTTGGCTGGCGCGGTGGAGGGTGAAACATCGTCCTTAGGGGTGACGTTGTACCAATAGACTGCTTCAGGTACCGTACACCCCTTCCGCGCTGCGATTGTCTTAACAGTTCTGTGATTGCGCTCAATAATCCCGTTTCCACTGGGAACATGATCACACCGAAAACGCAGATGGACACCCCAGCCATCTGCAAACTGTTTAAACGGCTCACTAACAAAAGCGGGGTCATTGTCGGTGAGTATCTCAGAAGGAGGGCAACGCTCGAGGAACACACCTTCCAACTCATGGATAATGGCAGCCGCGTCCTGCCGGCGAAGGGGTCGCCACAATGAAAACCTAGATGGTCCACAGTCGATAAGCGTCAAAAAATGCCTCCCGTTGTAGTGCGTTATGTCCATCGCAATCCTATCCCAATTACGCTTCACACTGAGTATTCCCTTCTTCCACCGGACAGGTGCTGGGTCGATCGATCGGCAGGTGTTGCAGCTTCCCACAACAGATTTCACAGCCCTCCGAGACACAGAGGGGTCAACCAATCTGGCGAAGTAAAGCGTTCGGTTTACACCGGGGTGCCCGCTTTGGCAATGGACATCATTAATATGCTCCGGGCTGAGTCTATGTCCCACTGCAGCGCAATTTACAGGTGCTGACTCGTTCACTTCTTTTGGCAGGTCTAGCCAACGGCGTGGCACTCTGGTCAGACGATCCGCCTGATTCAAACAGGACTGAACCAGTGTCACATCTATGACCAAGTCGTATTCCTTAGTGGTTTCGGTTAGGGTAGCAAGCCGCGTCCGGATCTACATTTCGGCCGACACCTTCGTTGCCAGACGTGCTTTTCCGTTCAAGGCATTGGTCATCCACCAATGCACACACGTGGAATCCGTGATGATGTGAAGGATTCTAGCCTGCCACTGAAGCGCTAGATTGACTCCTTTCAGTGTAGCATCGAGTTCAGCTAGGTTTATATGCTTGGCGTCATTCTCCGGCCGAAGCCAGCAGGCATCTTCTATTATCCTTCCGTCGACCGCCAGAGCAACGCCAAGGGCAAGTGAGCTGGCGTCTACCCAAACTGTAAATTCAATCCCATCGACGCACCAGCTCCCCCGTACAGGGTCATCATTGGTCACTCTGGCCACAACTTCCACCAGCATTCTTCGCAGGGCAGGATCATGCACCTCATCGTCCCATCCAGTTGACATAGAAGTTGCCCGTCGCTTTATGGCCGCTACAGCCACTCGGAGCCACCCACACACAGGGAAGTGACCCACCAATTTTCCGCAAATGGCAAACGTGATCCGACGTGTGATGGTAGATGGGATTTCCGGGATTTCACCACTCCTTCCCCATTGAAGGCCATCTGCACTTCCGCTCACCTGCAGTCCGAGCACTTTCGCCCCGTCCTGTAGCCGCTCCGGCTCCTTGCACGACAATCCGAAGTGCTCGAAGTGTTCTTTGACCGCCTGGGCAGACAGGAGGCTCTCATTGACAAAAATGTCGTCCATATACGACGATGTCGCATGTTGCACCGCTTCATCTTGACGCCGGATCGCCTGCATGATTGCTGTCATGATGTTAGGGGCTACATTCAGGCCGAATCCTAGCCTGGTCAAGCAATAGCGAGTTCCTTTGATCACCACCGTCTGGAACGGCCACAGCGATTTCTCAACACGTATTTGCAAGTACGCTCTTCGCAAGTCCAGTATGGCTGCTTCCGCACCCTGCCGCCGCCACTCCCGTAGTTTATGAGCACAGACATCAGCCCCCGCAGTGTGTGGGTCAACGTATTCATTAAGTTCCCGGTAATCAAGAACAGGTCGAACTTTCTGCTTGTTCTCTTGTCTGACAGCCATCAGGGGAATTAGCCCCCGCGGGGGCCCGAGCTCATCCTCTGGGTATGGAACTAACCAGCCATTATCCAGCCACACTTGAAGTTCTGCCTCGTACTGCCCCCTAAGCCACGCAGGAGGGGGATACTCTGTAAGTCGATTCCGCAATGACACTGGTGGCTGGTCGCCTGCCCATTTCCAGGACGCTGTCCAAGTGTTTGTGCCCTTATCGTATTCTGCATGGAAGTCGGGCTCATCGAGAGTGATTGCTGCACACATTTGTTTGTTTGGTCGAGAGAAGCTCACATCACCGGCGCCGTTCACAGTAATTCCGCCTAGCTGTATGATAGCGTCCATTCCAAGGAGAAGGTCATATCCGAGCAGCTTCCCATCGACCACTAACACCGTCACAGCAACCGGAGAGCCATTGCCAATGCTGATATGAACAACGCTGACCCCACAACACACCAATGAGCCTTGGCCGGCAGTAAGTACAGGGATCCTTCGTTTCTTCCATGTGGCGCAATATTCCTTTCGAAGAAGGGTTTGGGTACAGCCGGTGTCAACCAGCGCTGAACGTTCACATCCATGAACTTGAACTGTTACTGCAGGCAGCGCTTTGTTCAATGCCGCGTTGGGGAGGGTGCTAGCGCTGCGGCGTCCTCCCCTTGCCCGTTTCCCGGACAATTCCGCGCTATGTGGCCTGGCTTATTGCATTGGTTACACCGTATTACTTATCGTGCTCCATAATTAGGGGTGCGCCTTGTACCGCTTTTGCAGTCTCTGGAAAAGTGGTTGGGGCCACCACAGGTATAGCATCGTAGACCCTTCGTTGGCGAGTCCAGAGTGTCAACAGCTGCGGAGACTAGTTCTCGATCGTCTTTCAAGATGTTTCGTGCTCTCGCCAATAACTCCTCCAATCCAATCTCAGTGAGTCTTGACGATGCTCGCAGCAGTCGACTTGCCTCATCCGGAAGTCCCGACAAAAAGGCGCATGCCAATATGCGATTGCTTGCACCGCCGAAGGGAGTGGCAAGCTTTTTCAAGTCGGCCATGTAGACATCCACTGTCTCCCCCGGCCCAAGTCGGCGTTCGGAAAACTGCCTCCAGGCGACAAAAGGGTCTGTACCAAATGCCCCGTAAAGCGCTTGTGTAATCTGCTCCATGGTCGGATCCTCCCCTAGCTGCTGGTACACGGCATAAGCCCGTTTAGTGAGTCTCAATGGGATAACCATAGCTGGGTCTTTAATCTTGCACAACCGGCAAACGCTCTCAGCCTTTTCCAGCAATTCGACCACCCAGGGACCAGTGGGGGAGCCATCGAATTCCGGAATTAATCTGATGTCAAATTTCTCCATACCAAAGCCGAGATAGCTTGTAATCAGAGTTTTTTTTTTCTGTCTGTTTCGATTTACTCAAAACCGCACACACCTCGTCTTCTCATGTATCGTTCTCTTCTTCCTCTTCTACTTCTTGCTCTTTTTCTTCTTTTTTCTTCTCAGTCGTCAGAAGCGTCGTCTTTGTCTTGACTACGTTTTTCCTTCTCCCTTCTTGCTCACAATGACCCGTTTTTATGCTAAGCTGAACTCTCGTGTGTGCGAGAGAACACGAGATTTTGCGTGATTACTTGGCAATATTAACCGGCCGCCGCCATCTTGCCATTTTTCTTTGGACGTGCCCGCTTTGCAGAGTGCACACCACGAGCGTTTGTCAGGTAAGCCCGTCTGTTCGCAATTTAATACACATTTATTACATTATGGTGCAGTCTTGGTTCGAGAGAGAGCGGTAGAGAAAGTAAAAGTAGCTAATGTTATGTTGCATGATTAGTCTAAAGCACATAAAGGCTTGATCATCCGATTCTAGGTTTGTTTCTCTAATCAAGAGAAGGGTATTACGAATGTAGTCTCCAAGTTTGTGCATATGTCTGTCAGAGTCCTTACGACAGAGTGGGAGATAGCCAGGCATGTTAAAGTGGTTAGAGGGGATGGAGGAGTATAAGTTAGTCTCACTTAGCGCTAAGATATCCGGGGTATTATTTAGGAGAAATGCTTCAACATCAGATTAATTAGTTCTAAGCCCACGGATATTTGTGAGTGCAAGCCTCAAGGGAGGAGGTTAGTTGGATTTGTTTGTCCCTAGGCCTGGTTTAAGCTTAATTTTAGATTGTACTGTCGTCATATTTTTAAAGAGTTTCAGTTTAGGTAAGGGGAAGCTGAACAAGCTGAACAAGAGGTTATTCAGAGCATCAGACATGCATCACAAGTCGACCATCAGCTGACCTTTCTTCAATTAGGATTGTTGCCTCAGGAAAGCCCACGGGGGATGAGTGCAGCGTCTCTTTCCATACGGTACATGACACTACAAACATCCCGATATTTTACAACTGTTGATAGAGCAGCCGCTCTAAGCGCTACCAAAGAGTTAGGGCTCATGCACTACAAGTCGAAAACAGCAGCCAGGAAGTGTCAATCCGGTACCCTACAGGCATCAGAGGAAGGTCAACCCAATCTAATTGCTCAAGCATATATGGTACTCAAGCACTCCCAAGTGCCCAGTTTTAGGGGTGGGGTGTATCGGGAGTGGGAAAAACGGCGTTCATTGCCCTAGACAAAAACACGATCTACCACTGAGCCTTTCTGTCGAATCACTGTGATTCGATCTCTGCGCCTGACTAATAGGCAAAGAAGGAGTATGGAAGCCGGGCGATAGACAGAGCCTATCTACTTCTTAAGCAGTTTAGGTTTGCAAACCCGTAATTGGTTTGAGTCAGCAGCCCTAGGAAGGCTGCCATCCAAGACTGAAGAGGTCTCCCTCCCCTTTGGTTTAGATTCAGAGTTTACCTTCTCCTAGACGGATGGTCTGGGAATATTTTCTGTGCCCCTCAGCACTTAGAGGGTTTGCTCCGCGCCTGGGTCCTAATCCAGCTATTTCTGCGACCCCGCGTGGTTAGTTAATGTATCGTGGTTAGTTTGTAGAGGTTATGTATCTGCTGAATAGTTACACTCCTCAAAGTGGTTTAGGGGTATTGCTATTTCATTGTTACTGGATAAAGGGGGTGAGTAGAGCTCATGCAGTGTAAGCAACTAAGAAGGCTTGTTAGAAAGGAGATAATGTGGTTTGAGGCTTTCCCTTTATATTTTATCTTAATTATGTTAGCTTTGGTCTAGGCTAACGTAACAGTATGAGTAGGTATTAAGAATTGAACTACGAGTTGTGCCCCCAACTATATTTAAGATGACAGGAGGGTTGAGATGTGAGTGCAATATGGTATGGATAAGACAGTACGTTTCGAGTCCTGTATAATTAGGTAAATAGATATATGGGCAGGTTTGCAGTATATTCGAACAAAGTTGAAGTTGTAGGTATAAAGTGTGTTTCTATTATTGAGGGAAGATAATTTCAGCTTTCAAGTAAGAGTCATGGACATTTTGCATAGCAAGGAGTATCGGTTCAGTTTCGTATTAATCGTTGCAAAACTATATAGGAGAGAGTTATGTAATGCGGATCGCTTTGCTTCCGAGTACATATCTTGGCTGTTAAATACCTGAATAGAAATGAACTCTAATACATGTCTAAGAGGTAGAAATGTATATATGTTTAGTGATGTCTAAGCAGTTAGCATGTGAGGGTTAGGGGCTGGAAGTTAAAGATTCCACTACAAATGCTGTGCAATATAGGAGTTAAATGGCGGCTTGGCGTGAAGGAGCAGATTGTTAGCATTCAAGAGACAAGGGTTATTTACTTACAAATAACAGTAGATCGCCACTAGGATAAGAGTTGTAGGTGACGTTTAGTTTGAAGAAAACAATTTTTTTTGGCATGCAGGTTAGACAGAGGTAGTCGTCATGGAGGTAAGATGTATATTGGGATTTCGTAACTAGCCGTTAAGTGTTTATTTCCAGTTATAAGAAAACTAGTTCATGCTGATTCGGAGTTCCTAGTCTGTATTTATAGGCAGACATTAAGGCCAGGCACAGAGCATTGCACCTACTCAGAAAAATAGCCCGAGCATCACAGATAAGATACTGTATATTTCAGTGACAAATATAGTAAAAGTTAAATTATAAGCTATGTTCAGTGGTTTGGTATGGATATCATGGAGGCCACTTTATTAATACAAGCAAGCATATGGTAGTTGCAGATATTAAGTATACCACTTAATAAAGTTCTGTCTTCTACAGTAGGAAAAAGCCGCGTGTTTTGGAGTTCAGATAATATGCAAATATAATTTGGGAAATGTTCAATTTCGTGGGAGACTTTTTTTTCTCTGTTTTTAGTGCCATGTCGAGCATGGAAAGGGACCCTGCACTCATCCCCGATGGGCTTTCCAGAGGCCACAATCCTAGTTGAAGGAAGGTCAGCTAATGGTCTACTTGTGTTGCATGTCTGATACCCTGCATAACCTCTTGCTAAGCCCCCTTACCTAACTGAGACTCTTTAAAAACCTGATGACAGTACAATCTAAAAATAAGCTTAAACCAGGCCTAGGGACACACAAATCCAACTAGCCTCCTCCCTTGAGGCTTGCATTCACTAACATCCATGGGCTTAGAACTAATTTAACTAATGTTGAAGCATTTCTCCTAAATAATACCCCGGATATCTTAGCACTAAGCGAGACTAACCTTCACTCCTCCATCCCCTCTAACTACTTTAACATGCCTGGCTATCTCCCACTCTGCCGTAAGGACCCTGACAGACATATGCACGGACTTAGAGTCTACATTCGTAACACTCTCCCACTGACTAGAGAAAAAAAACTAGAATCGGACGATCAAGCCTTTATGTGCTTTAGAGTAAACATACATCACAACATTAGCTACTTTTACATTCTCTACCGCTCTCCCTCGACCCAGGAATGCACCATAATAAACAAAGTCTCTGACATCATAGACACATAATCCTCCCTTGACACTAGCGCACAAGTACATGTATTTAGTGACTTTAATGTTCACCACAAAACTGGCGTGGATTTTCTACTCGCAGAGATGCAGCGGGCAGCACAACACAAGTTTTGCTATATCTCACTCCCTATCAAAAATGGTTGCATTTCCAACCAGTTTCCCTGACCAGCAAGAACAACAAGCATCACTTCTAGATCTGTTTCTGACTACAGTTCCCGAGGATTGTACAACAAATGCTGACAGCCCACTCGGGAACGCTGACCATGCAGTGATAATGGTTGAAATCGCCCGAAATCCTAGACCCAAAACTGAAGAGCCAGTGCTCAAAACAACGAAATATTATAAAATGGCTGACTGGGAAGCCATGAGAGATCTTATTAAAGATGCCCCATGGGGAAATGTTTTCTCTTCCTGCTGAACAGTGCGCATATGAGACCACTGAATGGTCCAAAACAGCAATGGAAACACATGTTCCCATGCGGAAATTTATAGCAAGCCCCACTCTCCCCAATGATTTACTTCTACTTGCGCAACTGCCATTGCTCAAAGGCAGCATGCATACCGCAGATTTAACCGACATAATTCAAGTTAAAAAACACAGAATTATATAGAAGCTAGAAGTAATGTTAAGAAAGAAATAGCGACAGCTAAGAGAGAATTTACTGAAACCACTAAAAAACGCATCGAAGCACAGAAACTAGGAAATTGTGACTTCTGGAATATCTACAACAGTGTAGTAAATAATGGGCAATCGAAATTCCCCCGCTAACCAACAATCACGAGGTTGTTTTCTCAGCAACCGACAAGGCTAATATGGTTGCCAGCCGGTTTGCCTCAACCTCCACACTGGACCCTTCTAACCACCCCCTGCCTGACTTTCCTTTGCGGACAGACGCCACGCTAGACGATCTAAAAATGACCCCTGCTTAGGTACACGCTATCATTAAAAACCTTGACACTTAAAATGCATGTGGACCTGATCTCATCCCAGCTGTGCTATTAAAAAGTGGTCAGTCGAAGTAGCTCCAGTTCTCTCCAAACTCTACAACCAATGCCTTAATGGATCATGCTTTCCGTGCTGTTGGAAAACTGCTTCTGCGGTACCAATATTCAAGAATTGTGGCGAAAGAACTGACGCATCAAATTATCGCCCCATTGGCCGCTTTTCGCCAAAATATTTGAGACCATAATAAACCATGCTCTAGTCCATCACCTTACAGTGCTAAACATCTGACTGACAAACAATATGGATTTAGACAAGCCCGTTCCACGGCTGACATCCTCACTGTAATCTTTGAACGTATATACCATTCACTGGACAAAGCGGGGGAGGGCAGAGCGGTAGCTCTAGATATATCTAAGGCTTTTGACAGGGTATGGCACAGGGGTCTCCTCAGGAAAATTAAATCATACGGTATCACTGGTGGAATACTTAACATAATTAAATCCTTCTTAGATAAGAGAAAAATCCAGGTTGTCCTCGACGGTCGTACATCTAAACAGTGTGATAAAAATGCGGGAGTGCGTCAGAGGTCTATCCTTGGACCTCTATTGTTCCTAATATTTATTAATGACCTCCCCGACAAAACTGCCTCTGAGATGGGTATATACGCTGATGACACTACACTATAACCGGCACGACAGGAAAACAAATGAACACATATCTAAAGAAATAGCAACAACACTAGAGGATGACCTCCAATCTGTAGTGGAATGGGACATAAATGGATGGTCACGTCCACTGCTGCCAAGACCAAACTTGTTTCCTTCAATAATTACAAGAAACCTTCTCTGCCACATTTAGCAATCGCCAGTGACTCCCTGTCTGAGAGTAAATCTTTCAAACTGCTTGGCCTAACGTTCACAGGATACATGAGCTGGAACAAGTATAATGAAAACATTGCCGGGGTCGCTGCGAAAAAGGCGGGATCTCTCTACCGTGCTAGAAAACTACTGAGACCTAAAAGTATCCTGTACCTCTATAAGGCCACCATTCGCCCATGAATGGAGTATTGTCACATTTGGGCTGGTGCATCTGCTACTAGTCTCTCGCTCCTAGATAAGGTTAAAAAGGTCGCCAATCTGATAGGCCCTGAACTGGCTTCTAAGCTTCAGCCTCTGTCCCATCGACGAAACGTTGCATCCATCTGCCTGTTCTACAAGTATTTTAATGGTGAATGCTCTGACGAACTGCACACACTTGTGCCCCCACGATGTAGACACCTTCGACAAACCCGACAGGCAGCTAAATCCCATCCCACACAGTAGAGATCCCTATATGTAAAAGATCTTTCTACTCCAGTAGTTTCTTCACCAGAACCGCTACACTCTGGAATTCCATTCCAGGTTCCTGCTTCCCTAACTGTACTGACATGCAGAAGGTCAAGTGCAACGTGAACCGACATCTTGCTGCCCAAATCCCAACATAGTGCCCCAGTAGTTGCTGCCCCTGATAGTAGCCCCCTACACCAAAGTGGCAATGTGCTTTGTCTGGGGTGTAATTAAAAAAAAAATGTCACGGTCGTTTACAAGCAATCAACAATAATTCATTTCGAAGCTTCGTCAAAAATAAAAATGAAAAAAAATTATTTTATTTTAAAACAGACAAAAAAAAAACCATATCCTTTTTATCAAATGCAACCATTTCTTTAAAAATTCGCTTTAGTTAAGTTTAAGACTCAAATCAAAATAAAACAATCTTCATAACACACTTTTTTGAAATGGTCCAAGTGTTGCCTCCCCTGAATATCTTATATATATAAAAAAAAGAATACTTTGAGCTTTTGTATAAAAATAAATTAAAACATCTGTATTGTTTATATGTAGAGAAAATATTATTATAAATGATCTTTTATTTATTTATTTATTTTTGTTTAGAAATTCAATATGTAACTAACATTCCGATTGAATGTATTTTATGTGGTGTTAATGACCCCACACACGCACGATATAGGGAAAAACTCAGAAGAGTTATCTCCCCTTACAACAGCATATTCATTTCAAGTAAACTGCCATTTTCCCTTCTAATTTTTATATGTAAATTAATTTGAACAATTCTAAAAGCACCAAATTAACTTGACTTTACTTAATTACTAGCGGGGCTACTCGGCGTTGCTCAGGATCGTATAAACAAAGAGGAAATTTAATTTGATTTTGAATATATTTGTTATTGTTAGGAGAGAGAATTTTTTAATGTTTGTGATTCTCATTTTCAAGTACTGCTGCCGACTTCTTTTTCTTATTAATCGTATTTACCATGCCTCCACACTGGACAGAGTTATACACCAGGGTCATTTGGTAATGTGGAGAAAAGGAACAAAAAGAAAAGATTGTCTCAGTCGTGAAGGATTTTTAGTTAAATAGTATCCCCTCTCCCCATAGTAAGAATTAAGATAGTGACGTCATCATCTGAGTTGAACGCGTCAGACTACCGTCAGGCCCTACTAAAAAATCAGGAGTAGTTTATGTTTTGGCTCTAATAAAAAAAAACTCGCTAACTCCATTCACATTTCGTATAATAATAACATCTGTAAGTCTATATAAAAACAGACGTTGATTAACTCATACGATGCCTCCCCCTGTACTCCGTAATGTGTGTGTTTACCAATCTGACGTAAAGAGTGTAATGTAGAAATGCATTGTTTACATTTTAAAATATAGTAATTTCGATCCGTGTCGGTAAATATCAAGCATAATTTTAATTATCCCTAATCGAATTGCGTGAAAGTTTTATATTTTACGAATCGAAATGCGATAATAACGATGCTATAAATATTTTGACCGGAAAAATAATATTAAACTGTTGAAACAAAAAAGAAAAAAAAAGTAACGATGTTAAACTTGGAAAAGCAATCTAAAAAATGGAAACAGGAAAGCAAGTATATATATATATATATATATATATATATATATATATATATAAATATAAAGTTGGTTCGTTCTAAACGAATAAAACCATATTTCTACGTTACCAATTTATTTGAAATTTTCAGACAACCCATTTTTAGAGTCGAGGTATGTTTTTATGTTATTAAAATAAATTTACCTCGCGAATTATTTAAATTAAAATATTAAATAAAATAAATATATTTTTAACCGCTACTGCGAATCTGTTCTGTTGATAAAACTGAACTTCCGGTTCGATTCATTTCACAGCCACGAATTGACGAATGATTTCATTTTCTGTTAACTCGATAAGTAAAAAAAAAACAAAAAAAAACTTACTCATGCAGAGATTGATCCGTGCAGAAATAATAATGTTATTATTTAAAAAGCCATTCTTAACATGGTGAAGGGAGGGTGTTTTGTACCTATTCTGTACTTTAACATTACAATTGAATAAAAACATATCATAAACTTTAATTAAACGTGGAAAACGATTTTAAAAATAGCGCG